>NW_018397261.1:4891116-4948489 GCF_002168275.2 Theobroma umbraticum
TTAGAGAAGTAATAAGTTAGTAACCAAAACAAGCATCTACAAGCATTAAATATACTCCATCATGGTCAAATTTTTGCAAATAAAGAGATTGTGAATGAACATAGAGAATATAATAGAGAGAAACAGATGAAAGATGAACAACATTAGCAGTCAACACTTATAATAAGAGGTCCTCTCTTTAGCTAAAACTTTTAAATGCTTTACACTCCGTCCTGACCTTCAGATACCCAGAATGCATCTTCATTTGTGTTCACCCAGGAATACTAACATCTTTGGATGGAAGTCTTTAAAAAGTAAAAAGTCATTTGAGATAGGACCTCTTAAAGCCAAATGATAGGTGCATAGATATAGTTAAACAATCCTAAAAGTAAAACATAATTTAGTTCTTTTTATCATACCCAACAATTACCAAAACAAAGCTGTAAAAGGGCTTAGAGACTTCTGAAGCACAAACAAACTCTAAACCCTTGAAACCATTACAAGCACACATGTATGTATGTATGCATGTAAGTTATGTATGTGTGCATGTGTGTGTGTGTGTGTGTGTGTGTGTATAATTGCTTTGTTTCCCACAACACATGAAATCAGTATGGTATTATCTTTTACGGCTTGTAAGAGGGTCATCCATACTAATGAATAGCATTTTAAGGTGACTCCATCACTCACTAGACAATGCAAGAAGAAACTGCACTTCTCTTCTTCCAATATTTTTTGAGTAAAATTTTCTCAAACATTTCTAGATTTTAATAAATTTGGTGATGGCAGACAATGCGACAAGAAACTGTACTTCTTTTCTTCCAATATTTTTTGAGTGAAAGTTTCTCAAACATTTCTAGACATTAAGAAATGTGGTGATGGGTACTATAAAATAACCATTTTATATCTTTCAACAATTATAATGTGGTTGAACTTACTGCAATATCATTATCAATTGTCTTGGGGATGCCAGCAACTGCTACTTGAAGACCACGTTTCTCAACTTCCTTGAAGAAAATATGCCCATAAGAAACCAAGAAAGGAAGAAATAAAAAAAAAATTCTAAAAGTTGCCTGACGGGTACACCTAAGTAATAGGAATGGTCTTATATTCAAAGCACTGATTACCTCATAAATCCGAGCTGCTCCTCTCTGGGTACCATCTCCTCCAATAATATAAACCTGAAATCCATAGAGGAATCAATCTTTGTACACTTTCTCTTCCACTGAAAGATACTATCACAAGCTACCCACTAGCAAAAGACCTTAATGTTATGGACAAGAAAGCAGCTGTTTACCTGATTGATTCCCCTGTCCTGGATGTTATCAACAATCTTGTGGGTATCATGACCTCCTCGTGAAGTGCGAAGAAAAGTACCACCACGTTTGTGGATATCATTCACAACTTTAGGTGTTAATGGCAAGGTGTTTTTAGAGTAAAAGCCTCTATATCCTCCCTAGAAGTTTCAATAGTACCATGATGAAACAAAGTTGCAAACAACTAAACATTAATACAAGCAATAAAGAACGTAAGCTAAGACTAATAGAAGCAAAAAAAATAATTAAAAAGAAGAAGAATTATTGCAAAGCAAACTGTAAAATGTACTCAGGAATATAGAGAACAAGAAGCTTTTCTTTTAACTCTTTTTGAAACCACAGTCCCATTAATTATGAGAATCAATCATAGGGAACCACTTGAAAGAAATTCAAATAAAAAAATCATGTACTGAAAACAGATGGACTAGTCAATGGTTCTTCCAGTTGCCAAGGAGCCAGTCTTTATGGCCTGTATCAGCCAATAACATGCCACATGCAGAAGCCCTGCTAGCAATAGCATGAAGATTTTCTTGGAACAGAGTAATAAACAATAACTCAGACTGATAGTTGCCATATTGTTTATTACAAATCTGCACCTTGTTACATGTCAAATGAAATTGAAATTCCTGGCTAAGAAACTAGATAAAGTCTGACTCAAAATCAATAATTAAAATATCAATCTGCAAACTATAACCCTTAAGAAATATAATAATTCAAATGGAGATATATTATATCCATAGAATGCCATATTGTCTTCCTTGTTGAAAACTGAAAAATGGTTAATAGGATTTTGGATTTTAGAAACTAGGCTCATTTGCAAATTTTAAAAATGAAAATAGGAAAGATGAACAGAAGATATATTTGAAGAATAAGAGAAAACCACTTCAGCAAAGGAAATGTAATATTAAATGAACTCACCTGAATGCCAAGTACATCATCAACACCATACATATAGTTCAAGCCACAAACTATCTCCCGAATGACTGTATTGATCCCTGGGCATAAACCCCCACAAGTTACTATGCAAGCACGCACTTCCTCTGATTTGAAATAGACCTACAACCAAAAATGCATTAAATAGATCAGCGATCCCATGTCAAGAGGGCATATGATGGTGTCTCCATAAGAAAATATACCTTTTCTCGTGGCCCTGCACGCCGGAAATGTACTCCTCGGGGACTATCCTTATGAACAACAATCTAAACAAGACAAATGCAATTAACTAAGAAGGGAAACAAATAAGCCATTACCCCAGTGATAATTTTACCATTGTGGGGTCAGAATCAGATAGGATAAAATTTATCAATACAATTGGGGCTGTGTTCTTCTTCTTTTTTCTTTTATTGTTACTTACCTTCTGAGCAACCGCATCTTCTGGACGGACAAAAGTTTGCCTGGCAAGACAGCAGATTAAAGAATAATGACGATGGAATAGAAACTTATTGACCACAATGAAGATACATGGTATTATAAAGAGAACTTCACCAAAAATAAATGAACTTACTTGACGATAGCATATGCTTGGCTCTTTTGTATAGGATTCGGGTATGACTGAAAAGAAAAACAAAAAGATAAATTTTATAAAAGAAAAGAATTACAAAACCAAGAATTTGAACAAATTGAAGCAGTGTTAGAACCTAAAAAACCAAATGCAAAATCATAGCACGGTTATCAACAATTCGGGCAACAGAATAAATTGTAAGTTTAGATGGAAGTGAAGACAAGTGATATCCCGAGAAGTATACTACAGTTGTCTTTTTCTGATAACTAATTGAAGAAGGGAAATCAAAATAAAAGCAGCAAATTCAGATTTTAGGTGACACTATCTCTTGTAATGCACTTTTTAAATATCTAAAAAAGTGATTTTACAAAGAAATGGCTTAACATATTGACACTTTTTTATTTAAATACTTTCCAAGTTCTTAAATTCATGGCTTAAAAGTGGCTCAATTGTTTCATACCCATAACTTCATATCATTTTTACTTCCGATCACTTAAATCCAATTACATTTAATTTATTTTTGATAATTAGATATAATCTATCCAAAGAAGCAGGGAAGGGCCTGCTTCAAAGCCAATTATATTTTTCAATTCGGCTCTTTATTTCCCCTCTATTTTCTCTTCACTTCTTTTCTCTACTATATCACCAAAAATAATTGGACTCCAAAACTCCAAATCATTAAGAGAACACTTTTCTCTACACCACTCCAACTGAAATAATTCCAAACTACGAAGTATTAATTAAAGTCACGCGAGCAAAAAAAAAAAATCAAATAGAAGCTTAAAATGCAGTGATTACCGGCAAATCAGGGAGGAAATTAGTCAAGTGAGGGACGTCATCCAGGACAAACCCGTCATCCACCGTCTCATCCGAAAGCTGAGCTCTGATTGGCAGGGTTTGGCGGGAAACCAACGTATTTTTGAGGGAGGAGTTTCGGGACTTGAAATTCAAGTAATGGACACATGGAGATGGCGGCAACTTATGGGATTGACTGGAGAGGAACGTTGAAGGAGGATAAGCTTTGGAGAGAGGAGAGGGAATCGATAAATCCATCGAACAAATTTTGAAAGACTGTAAGCAAATAGTAGTGTTTACAGCGAGTGTCTTAGCGCGAGTTTAACAGTTAAGATATGCTTAGGACAAAAAAGCAAGAAACAGGGGAGGGGTTGTCGTACGGGACTCAAGTTCGTTACATTGACTAGCTCTGCAATAGGCAGTCCAATTAGGAATGGTCAACATTTTGACTATATTTTTTCTTTTCTTTTCTTTTCTTTTTCAAAGTTCAACCTGACATGTGAAAAAGTTTTAAATCCACAACACTTATATTTCTTCACAATAATTTTTTTTATTTTTTATTTTTGCTTGTTTTTCTATTTTTTTTTCTTTCTTTCTCTTGCTTTTTCTCACATGAAAATCATAGTTGTTTTTCTTTTTCTTTTTCCTTTCATGTTTAACTATTTTTTATTACATGCACTATGATTTTTTTTTAATTACTAAGAGCCAACCTACGCAATGCACAACTTACAAAATAATTAATGATAAATTGAAAAAATTATTTTAATCTAATAATTTTGAATCCTTATCATATTCAATTTCAGTGACTTTGAATGTGAATACTTACAGCAAAAAAAGAAAAAGATGAATAATTATTATCTATAGCATTTAAATTTATAAAGTAATAAACAAGTGGTAATTCTTTCCTTTTATCATAATAATAATAAATCAAGAATTTTGCAATTTTTATGTCTGCTTTGGTCATACCAATAATTTGGTCAAATTCTAATATTTTCCATTCAAAGTTTTCAACTCTATTATTAGCCAAGGCTTATCAATGCATCAAAAAATTCTTGTGTCGGCGCTTCCGAGTGCCATGTGAATTGTAAATTGCCAAAATAATTTCTTTACAGCACATAACGCAAAAAGAAGTAAAGGCAAGCATATACTGTTGGCATATATTGCTGAACGTGCACATGTATACAACATATAATGATTAATGAATGCACAAAATTTCTTCATGACTGCTGGAATTATAATCACAGTTGCCATAGCCATGCTTGCTGAGAACCAACGGAAGTGGTGATCCATTCAACTGCAACCAATGGGATTTCAAGCACTCACTTAACAGTCCAGGAATAGGAGATCTGATCTCACTAGCAACATAATCTTCACTCACCTAAGAGAATGTCGTATCCCAGTTGCATAAGATGTGTATTTCTAAGACCACAGGTTTTCAAGTGAGAAAATGGTCGATCATATGTTGGATGACATCTGCACCTTCTATATGCATAACTTCATCTTTAACCTGCAAAAAGTGCATAGTGGGAACTTGCTCCTTCCAAGAAATAAAAATTTTTCTGAACTACAGAAATGATCCCATAAATGGTGTCCAAACTTTTTCTTAGCTCCAAATCGAGAGAGAAAGAGAGACCTGTATGACACTATGAGCAGCAAATCTCTGTCTACTGTTGTGAAAACTGACATCTACTTTTTCCCATGATACTCGGGATAGGCCCCTCACCAGTTCCTCTGCACAACATCGTCTAATTAATGGAGTTGTAAAATTTGGAAACCATTAAAAGAAAGTAATATAGAGTAATAGGGGAAAAAAGCAGGCAAGTAAGTACCATTACTCATGGATAATTCATTACGAAGAGAATAGAACCATTTAGATGCAATGGCAATTAAATTCATTGGAATAAAGCAAGGACTTCGAAAATAATTAGGAAGAAGAAAGAGAAATACGAAACATACGGAATAAAAGATGCAAAAAAAAGGCTGAAGGCAACCAACACAAACAAACTACACTTTAGCAAAAATGCAGTTTCTTCTCAAGTCAGAAATTAAGGTTGTATACCTTCTAGCTTGTCAGATGAGCCGTCATCCTCTGTTGAAATATCTTCATACTGATCAATATCACAGGCCTTGCAGTGTTCTTCATACACAATATGTGGATATGTTTCATTTAGAGACTCCTCCCACTAATAACACGACAGATGTTTGGTCTTCAATTTATAACCAAAAGAGTTGCAAACATGAAGTCAAATGAAAAAAGTTCACAAAGATGATAATACCTTTGGCAGTTCACTATCCCGTCTTATTGATGATGTTCTCCAGCCCACAATGTCTTTACAATATTTCATTAACAAAAACAAATAAAATCAAATTTAACACAAAGTTGAAAGTTGGAACTAAAAAGAGTTAAACAGATCATGGAAAAAGGATACGGTCATAGCCCACATTCGAATACAGCACCCGACGCTTGAACATACGCAATGCAGACCTGCATAGATGAATTTACTACTATTTTAGTTGTTTTACCGGTCCAGGCCTCCTTATAAGACATCTCAAGTAACATTACACAGAAAGCAATTTACACAAAGGTGAAAGTTGCATACATGAAATAAAACTCATCATAATCTTCCAGCATCCACTTAAGCAGTGGAGGCTTTCCTTCATCATCATCAGTAAGAAAAAGGTGCCGACCTGTTCTCCTAAATATCCAATGAATAACACAACTTGCAGCTTTCTCAAAAGCAGTTACACCAAAAAGAAATGGTACCTGGAAACAAACATTTTACTGAGACAATAAGTCAAGATATTCCAATAATGGCTAATATCCTTGACATACCAACACTGATGAGAAATAATATATCACATACTCAAGCAAAATAAGTCATAACAAAACCAAAGTATTTTGTTTTACAATAAACACAACATATGCTAAAATCAACAAACTACTGCAGTAAACACAACCCATCAGCTAAAATAACAACCTTTAGAAGCAATAAGTTAGAGAACACACTCTGTAATCACCACATATAATGTTGGAATGAACTCCTAGGACATAGTGATACTTTGTGTGTGCAAGCACAGGCACACATGAGAGAGAGAGAGAGAGAGAGAGATGTGTTTTGGCTATTACATGCACGTACATTTGTTAATACAGAAAAGCTACCTGCTTATTGCCCCTTGAACCAAGATGAGGAGATGCAACAGTGATGAAGTTCATAGCCTCCAAGCCACCAATTGTACCCCTTGGTTCCTCTTTGCACCCATTACTGGACATATCCTCTTTATCTTCCTCTTTAGGTGGTCTATAGAGTCTCCCAATTGCATATCTAGCAACCAGTCCTCCAACAGAATGGGCAACAAAGGAGATCTTGCGTAAATTTGGCTTTTCTTGAATAACATCAAGGACCTAGCATTCAAACATTTTTGTCAAGAACAAATCAGAATATGCAATTGATGCTCTCATATTAAAAGTAATAAATTTCATTGATTTTGACAACTTAAATAGGGTCATTATCAAATATGTGCTAACCTCCTTTGTCAGTCGTTCACCCATTACATCTACACCATCTAAAGTCAGCTTAGACATATTCCGTTCGCTGCCTGCACAACATGTTAATCAACCAAGCAAATTCAAGCAGAAATACTCCAGCCGGAAACTTAAACATCAACATTTCTGATCTCAAAAACTTCAATACATAGCTTACTAAAAAATTAAAAAGAAATGTTTAGAAGAGTGGTTTAGCCCAAAGCAGAAAACCAAATTAATGGTTTTTGATAACACTATGAATGCTGCTAATACCACCATCCCCTACAATCTAAAGACGATATGAACAAGCATCGAACATAAGAAGGCAGAAACAAGCACAAGCAAAACAGGAAAGCCTTATTCTCCTAAAAATGGTACTTAAAAAAATGCAACTACTTACAATGGACAAATACTTTATCGGGTAGCCTTTTAACAAATTGCTCAGCTCCGAACTTCCAATCTGAAGAACTGCACAATCAAGCATACAGTCACGGCCAAATTTCAGGAGAATTTTTAATAATATTCATAATTGTAATAAAAGGCCCAAGAAGAAATTAACACGAATGAACACGACAGAATTTCAAAAATTCCATGTGAATTGGAAATGATGCAATGATCGTGCTACAACAGAACAAAGCTATTGGGGCTATAAACAAAAGTCAAACCTAACAATTTTTCAGTTCAAATCCAGCATTTTTTGAGTTAATCTCAAAATCACGAAAACATAATTTAATCACTTCAAATTAAACCGATTACAATTAAACCAAGCAGAAAATATGTGTATAATTAGGACATAAAAAACAACTAATTAATAATAACACAAAGCTAAGCAATAACTAAACTAAATCAAGCACCCTAAAATCCAGTCTAAAAGAACAAACATGATTAAATTAAATATCTCAAAATTCTAACAAAAAGATCTTCTTTTTAAAGGACCTGCCGAGAATTCCGTGGACCATGATAACAAGATGATCAGCTGATAAAGAATCAGAATCTTTACAACTCCAAACATCGCGACTCCCATTCACCGACTCCGACGAGCAAACTCCGTTGGTTACGTCGGCGTTTTCCATCCTTAATTAATTAATTACTTCCAAGTTTTAATTATATTTCCTCACTGCCGTTCAACGTCACCTAACAAAATCAAGAAAAACATGCATTTGGATTTCGAATCGAAAGAAAACGAAAAAATGTTTTGAGGATGATTGAAGATTCTCGAGAAAAAAGAATTAGGGAGAGAGAAAGCGCGAGAAAACATCAGATGAGAGGTGTGAGAGTTGGTTGGAGCAGAGAAAAAGAAGAAGAAAAAGAAATTTGTATAACAAAAAGAGGGAGGAGAAAAGAAAAACCCGAAAGCGAAGGGAACTAAGGAGGGGTAGACGTGGCAAGCGGGAATGGAGGCCCCACCGACTAGAAATTTTTTAAATTAAGGAATGAAAATTTAGGTTATTACTGTCACCACTCGTACCTCCATTAACAATATTTTGCTGTTTCATGTGGGATAGAATAAAATGCAAAATATTAAACGGAAAGGAAAAGTAAAAACGATTTTTGCCGTTACTTGTAACCAACCATTCGACCAATAAAACTTAAATGGAAGGAAGACTAACAAGACATAAAATCTTAAGCGCGTCGGTGTACTCGCTTTCAGGTCTCTTTTCGGTACGGAAAGAGGGTGACGTGGAAAAAAATTAAATATTAGTCGCTAACAGATAAAAATATTTTTTTTTAATTTTTCACTTAATTAAAATGTTAAAAATTACTACTCATAATAATAAAATTTTCTGTTAATTTTAAAAAAAGAACGTGCAAGAATATAAATTTTTAATTTTTAAATAAATAAGCTTTGTAAGGTTTTTGTCACTTTTATCTCTTTTTTTCCTTTTTTATTTAAAATTTATTTTATTATTATATTTAATCAAATTTTTATATTTTTATTTTAAATTAATTAATTTTTTTTAAAAAAAAGTAATAATTTAAAAACTTTTTAAAAGATTATACCAAATACAAAGATATTCTTATATTGACATACCAAAACAAGCTGAGTCCAAGAAGTTAGCCTTCTCATGTGAACACTAAATTTGGACCTTTTATTTCCTTTATTTTCCAACAAGTCACTAAGTTTTGATGATATAAGGCCAAACATGTAAAATCTGTCACATGCATACATTCACATACCATTTTTCTTCACTGCGACAACCAGCAAAAGAAGCTTTGCTTCGTTGCTTTGTGTCAAAAAGCAGATGCAACAATCAATTTTGCTACCATATATCATAATTTTCTCTTCTTTTTTTGGAGTTACATGGATTGCTATCCGATTATCATCCACATGATATATATAGAGCAAACAACAGGTAGCAAAGAGACAGTCACTGAACAAAAACCTAACGGGAAACTCAATTATTTAATTTTAGCCTAATTTATTGTCATTTTGCCTATGTTATTATCCGCACAAGAAGCCCATAGTCCCTACATTTAGACATTCATTTCTTGCCTGTCCCGGCCCCAACCCTTTATTATTTGGTCCTTGCAGATTCTCTTGCATAAATGGATAAGATGGAAAACCTCTTCGTCTCCCAAAACTTTAAATCTACGACATCAATTATACTAAATTAGGATTTAAAAAACTATCTCAATACATAGCTTACAAGAATCATCTATCCACGTTATTGTTGTTGTTGCCTCAAGATTATGCTAAATATGTTATTAATTTGAAGTCACATGAAATTAAAATCGTAACATATCAAACAAAACTGCCGGTGGGTCATTGAGCATTAATTATTTTTGTAATAGTTTGGATAGGAATGTCAAAAAATCTTTTTGGCCATGGCATGAGATTTCATTTTATTTTTGCCCTTTAAGTCGTTTTAACCGACCAAACCATGGATTTTAGGCCCAAAGTTGGTCCTCAACCGTTGGTCTGATGCTCCACTCCACTAACCTTGTGCAGGATTGCAAGCAAAGTGGAACGACCACTATGTAGACATTTGGTGTTTGTCACGACCATTTTCCATTCACCCAGTCAAGCTTTCTTGCTTTCATTTTCGTCTCTTTTTATTCTCCCACTTATTAACAGCCACACAGTTCATAAAGCCATTTGAGGCTGTGCCATAGTGCGAACTAAGGTATGCAGTCTGTAATCAGGAACCCAAGATGAATCCCCAACGAAACAATATTGCGGATGAACCCTGAAAGACGGCTAAGATAGCCTGGCAGTTGCCTTTACTAGATGCATCATCATTCTAGATGTCGGCGGGTCTTCGGTGTGTGAATCCACTAAAGTGAAGAGTTACATCAGAAGCACGTATATATGAATGCAGCCAAAGCATGCTCTGCAGAAGCCTTGCACGCAAAAGCACAAGCTGGAAGGAAATGCAACCTGGCCAGTGGGAACAAGAAACCAAGCAGAAACATGCTAGAACGTTTCCAACCGTCAGCAACTCTGATTTGATCGCATAAGAATGGTTTTGGGTTGCCTTACCACTAGGAACTACATTCATTTTCTTGAAATTTCAAGGTTTCAACATGCAGAGAGAACCATTCAGGCCAGCCTAACGAATTTTCAGCAATAGAATGTAGTAAAAGATATGATGCAGAACACAATTAAAATAAAACAGTGCAAATATATTATTGCTATACCATATTGAAAAGCAAACTAGAAACTGTAAAGGCAAAGTGAAATCGATCAGATGTATTAACTACAAAATATATGTATATCAATCCAAATGAAAAAAAAAACTACGAACTACATGTAGATTTAAAAGATTGATCTATTGTATTATTACTCTTCATTTCCCCTCCCCTTTTTCCTTTTGGTGTTTTCAGAAGAAATAAAAAAGGTTGGTGGGTTATTTAGAGGGAAAAGAAAACATCCTTCCGGTGGATCAAGGTTCTGCTAGACCTCATTAACATCAGTATGATGATCTCCACAAACATGCAGGCCTCCTTTTCATTTTATTGTCATAAGTAATCAAGGAGGCATGAGGGGTGCCTAGTTTTGACCCTTAGTGACTACCACAATAGCAAAAGACTGCTTGTCCTTAGGGGAAGGGGATGAGGTGGCCTGTCCCAGCCTCCTGGTTCAACTCTAAAGAAGATTGTGCTTTTATGAAGATGACAATCTCCCAGTGCAGAGTTCAGCAGAAACTATCCTCCCAACTAACTTGAGACTTCATGGTGGTGCTCAAGGTTTCGAAGCACAATTTTTGCAAAAATTTTGGCTTGAATAGGGGCTGTTGATGCAGCAGCAGCAGCACGTAAGACCCTTGGTGCACCTGCATTTTGTAGAAGGCCTGAATGATGCATTGCATGCCGTCCTCCAGGCATGGTAAACTGCAAGGAGAAAATTCTTATGGTTTAGCATTGTAATTAATTGAATTTCAAAATGAAAATAAAACAAATATAAACATATTCAATAAAATAGGAGAGGGAGAACAGGTGCTTGCCTGCAAAAGAGCAAATGCAGAACAGGACTTTAGTATAGAAGAAGGGTCTCTTAACATTCTGACAAATCTATCAATCTCAGCTCCGCTGGAGAGACACATAAAGAAGAAAGAAACAGAACATATTAGAATATAAAGATGAATCCTAAAGGTAAAAATTATGAATATGAAACTTGTGAAAATGTAATTTACTGAGAAAAGGGTGGCAGGTATCGAAGCTATCATGCAAAAAACATAAAACATAGTACCACCATACATTTAAGGAATGTTCACTAACTTTGTGATATAATATTCATAAACATGCAAGTTGACATGCATACTAAAACTTAAAACAGCATCAACAATTTTGCACCATAAATTCACTGCTTAGAGAAGGAGATCGCTGGAACTCCTCAAAGAGCTCGTTGGTATTTGCAACCATACCGATCAAGCTGTATGAGCAAGCATGGCATATATGATATATGTAGGATCAAATTAAACCTGGTGTAAAGGAGGCAGCTTTTTCACTTTCATATGCTTTTTCCCCAATTGATTCCACCTTTTTCCAAGACAAAAAATCCAATGAAAGCCTACAAATGTGCCATCTCTACATCCTCCCATATTTGACTTTTTTTTTTTATTTCATTTATTCATTCTGAAACCTGTTTTACAAGCAGAAGCGTGAAGCATGAGTGCAATAGGTATAAATGCATGATCAACTCAAAACTTGCCAATTGCTATGCGACATTTACAAGAAAAGGTGTTAGTGTCTACCTGTCGTCTTGCTAAAGGTGTTTCAACTTTGTTTGGTGTAAACATTTTGTGCGTCATACAAAAAGGACAATAAAATATTGCAAAAAGTTGGTCTCACCTACAGAAAATCTGGAGTGGTCTTTGAGCCACTTCCTGATCAAGTGCAAGTATTAACTTTTACTACAAAAAGTTTGGGGTGGTCTGTTGGTTATTAGTGTTTACTATATAGTTTGAAGTGTTGCCAGAGATGCATACTATGCTAGGGGTTAAAATTGAGGATTCAGAGATCAGAGCAGCTAAAACACAATGTTTGGCCATAAGTGTTTCACACAAACATCTGGTGTTGTAGAGTC
Source organism: Theobroma umbraticum (assembly GCF_002168275.2). Lineage (NCBI taxonomy): Eukaryota > Viridiplantae > Streptophyta > Magnoliopsida > Malvales > Malvaceae > Theobroma > Theobroma umbraticum. The sequence goes on from NW_018397261.1 coordinate 4,903,755, forward strand.
ATTACAGGTACAAACATCAGTGTTTTAATCATATGTAAGGGGCAACACATGCCTCACATCAAGAAGCCTGAGGTCTTAGAGTAGTTTATAAAAAATCCACAGGATACCCTCCTGTCAGCAATTGCCTTGACAGTACAGCCCTGTGAGACCCATTGCACTTCCCTATTGTGTTGATTTTCTTTGACTATCATGAGAGAGAAAAAAGAGACAAACGACAGACAGAGACAGAGACTGCAGGAATTGGCATGTGCATGCAAATATTGAGTTCTCTACAAGAAGAGCGGAATGGTGTTACAGGCATGGTTACAAATTATATAGATTAATACAAAGTGCAATTTCAAAACACTAGCTGTTACTTCTTGAACTTGCTACGTAAAATAGACAAGAATTTACCAGTTTCATATTTTGAATATAAAATGCTAAGGCCAAAAATTCAAACCTGCATCTTAGATGCCCTGCTTCTGGAATTCTTATGGCTTCTGCTATCTGTGCCAAAGCTGTGGGGACTAATGATGCAGCAGCAGTATAAAAGGTTTGTGGATCATAAAATGAGATCACAAATTCTTCAACATGCTTCAAGGCCATCCTTCCAAACCCATCCATGTTCAGAGTCTTTGAACTGCCCTGTGATGAATGCCCCATTGGAACAGCTCCATCTATTCTGTATATAAATAACCAAAAAGTTACACCTCAAAAGTAATTCTAGAACATTGTTTTACCTGTCAATGCCACCTATTTACGAAAGCTTAAATATGATTTTTTTTTCCTTCTCATTTGCTTCTCTTCAATGCATTATCAAAACGTTCCCTTCAGAGATGGCTTTGCAACAAATAAATATGCAATCTATATAAGGTTGTCCGTCCCTGGTAACTTGCAGAAAATAGTTTGACATACCTCCCATCAAACATGTAAACCAAGGCTAATGCAGCCATAAAACGTGCCATTTTTGAGATTGACGAAGAGCATAGATGAACAAGGGGTTGAACTCCACCATCTTGTACTATACGAAGAGCATTACCACGATAAAAAGCCAAATTCCAGAGCGCTCCGGCAGCAGTCTCATGGACATCCTGAAAAGCAAACAAAACAAAAACCTCAATTTACAGTTAAGTTCAATATCTATGAATAAGCAAATTATCAGACCAGAGGAATGCATGTTGCAGCAGTGTTAACAGAAATGCATTATTAGAATGTCATCACTGGTAGGAACGGTTATATTTCTTTCCTATTAAAAGATCCAGTCTTAAGGATTGCACTGAGATTTCCTATTCATTCATACCAAACAAAAAATTGAAAAAATAGTTGATATTGTACACTGTGATTCAATATTTATATCTTTTATTTCAAAGTAAAATTTGCAGGTTGAGTGCCCCAAAAGTAGGTTTTATTCTCTAAATTCCCCCTGGTGGGAAAAGCCCAACAATGATATAATCTGCCCATTTAAATCAACTTTAAATTCACAGAAATTAGGACTAATGCAAATGCATTAACACTGACAGTATATAGAGAATATTCACAAAAGGATTACAGTCTCATTGAATGTAAAGAACAATATCTTAAACTAATTTTGAGAATGATGACTCATCTGAGCAAGCCAGGAGTGAAAAACTTACTACAATATCTGACTGCGCTAATGCAATAAGTGGAGCTATACCACCTTGTCTTCCAATAGCAATGCTACATTAATAGAAAATACATCAATATGTAGCATAAATTGGTAAGAGATACATTCTTTAAGATAATTAATATACATTGATAATTAAGCATCAAAAGACCATTAATAATGAAAAAAATTAAAAAAGAAAAAAGAGATTGAATCTTTCAGTTTCACATAATATTAGACAACTGAACATTAATAATTTAGATCAAACATTCGTTGAGACATGGAACAGTGAAGATGAATTCAGTGTAGAGTTTAAGGTTTACTCAAATGTATTTAATGATTCAAACTTTAAACTAAATAGCATGAACAAGGCCACCATCACTTGCATTTGGTTTACATGAAAGGATCTTGATATAATGTATACTGTACCAAACCAAAGATAAAGATGAACTTAATTCACCTAAGAACTTGTTCTACAAATATTATTGCAAAAGGTGAAAGATTGGGTAATTACAGCAAAGAAATTTCCCCGAATACCTGTTAGTTTCTGAAACTGACAATCCCCAAAGAGCACCTGCAGCTCTTTCTTGAAGACCCTGGGAAGCACTTGAGCTAGATTGAGCAAGGGCAACCTAATCATGCAAAGTCAGAATAAAATTTCAACAACCTTCAAGGAAGCTATAGCCAAATAATATATATCTTTGTGCAAAGCCACTATCTAGGTGAGGATTATCAGTTAAAGCCCATGAATCATAAGCTTTGCTCTTGTTAAGGATTTGTAAAGAAGGCAGTTGTTAACAGAGTCATCAAGGGAGAGAGCTTCATCATGAATTCCTCTCACAATATTAAACAAAATCATCCGTAGCAATTTTATTCCCTTCCATTTTTGACATCAGAAACAATTATCTTCACTGATATTTACACAGTTTTAGTTGATTTATAGAAGAAACCTTCAATAAAGTCACCATTCACACCAACATTACCACTCATGAACTGACAAGCACAATCAAAGTGGTTTATAAACATTCTAAGCAGATCTTGATTTCACCACCTCACTACACTGAAACTCTCAGTTCTTATTCCATACTGGAAGACCGATGACACTCTAAAGTACCGTACAATCAATTTAATAAAACAACAAATAACTCCTGAGCATAGGCACAATTGCTTTATCATCAAAATATTATAACGTCCATGCTGCTTCAATCTACTAAAGAATCAAAGGGGGAGTAGAAGGCACAATAAGTACTATTGAAGTGATTGGTTTAGATTCTATGCACAAACATAGTAGAGACCTCCAAATAGAGATAGCTAAAAGGAACCACTGAAATCAAAACTGATTCTACAATTGAATTATTGCTAATACAATGATTCAGAAACATCTATCTCAACTTAGCTAATATAAAAAGGTTAACACATCCATTTAAGGAAAAGAAATCACTAGCATAAGACGAGTCTCCTTGATTGCTGCTTTGCATATTAATTATTACCTATTTTTTATGTTTGAAACTACACATTTTGAGTCTATATTAATTGATTTAAGTCATGAATCTTTACAATAAGTTAGAAGAAAATAAAATAAGAATAAGAAGAAAAGAAAGGAAAATGTGAAAAATCTTGTCAACATTCAAAAGGTGGTCACATCAGGAGAGAATACTGAGATCACAAACAGTTGCTTCCTGAAAGACCTATGTGTCATCAACCATAACAATTAGATCATATTGTTAGTGTAACAGTGATTATTACTGCAAGCTAAACAAGAATTACCAAAGGCAAACTCAGAGCCAGGGATATGATCACATTAAGACCAAGATAAGAAGCATGATAGAATCATTTAATAGTTCTCCAACAATTAATGCAAAATTTGAAATAATTTCGTATTTGGTGCATCAGATGTGAAATAAAGCAGAATAATAATTACTTCAAAACGTGAAACGATAAGGTTTAACATGCACTTCACATACCAGTGCCTCAACACCACCAGTTGCTGCAATTGCTTCTCGATTTTTGTCATCAAATGACAAATTCCATAAAGCACCAGCCGCTTCCTGCCTGCTTGAGAGTAGATATGATTAAATAAAATAACATTTCCAAAGACGGGCATGTGAGTCTGGACATTACTTAATGGATTCAATTACTCTCTCTGGAACATTTAAGGTGAAATCCCAAGAGTCAAAGTAGTGATAAACATATGAAACATATGAGATATATTGCCATCTAGTTAGGTTTCATTCTGGAAGCTGCTTTTGTTAAAGCAGGAAATATGAAGCAAAATAGATTACCTTACGCCTTCATTCAGAGAATAAGTAAGTTGCACTAATGCTTCCAGTGCACCTGCCTCTTGCCCAATAGTAGCATTATTGCTGTTGCTATCCCCGTGAGCAGCCAAATTAGCCAAGGCACGAGCAGCCTAACCAAGAGGAGAAAATTTCCTACTTAGTAAGAAAAGTTAAAAGGCCAACTGCTAAAACTTTTTGTGAGCATAGAAATGTAAGAAACTTAATTTATGATGAAAGCTGAAAGCAACTAAATTGAAGTTCAAGACCAAGTCTTCACCATGCAAAGACATCACTATGTGCATGTATTCTAGTTATTTCTGACAAAGAAACCCACGGATAATTTAATACATACAGGCAGCACATTCTACTCCACAATTTTTTTCCTGGAAAGATCACGAATGGAGACACAAGAACCATGCTTACACCATCAAATAAATCAGAGGCAAATTGGCGTAGATGAAGACACGAGTAGGAGTTTTATTTCCATTAAAGACTAGCCCATCATCAACAACAAGGTAAAGATTGTTGCTTAACAAAGGATACTTTAAAGATTTTCAATCACAATCAATCAAACAGGAATAGCATGGCAACTTAAAAATGGAATATGACAATTTTCATCATCTTGAAAATAAAAAACTTGATAAAGAAATTCTGTTACATATTACATTGCTACATATCATGTTCGACAATCATAGGGCAGATTCTGAGTGAAAATATATTAGATACACATTCCATGGAAAATGCAATGGTAATCTGCAGCTCAGGGCCTCAGTTCTACTCATGCACTACATCAACTTAGTATGGAGACATGATATGGTCTCGGTCAATTCTTTATGGCATTCTGCTTATCATCTCATAGTTCACGCTAATGCAGATCCATAATCTTCTCAAAGAGGACTTCCAAAATATCTATTTATTATCCTAAACAAAGTATACACATCAACAACAAATTAACAAAAAGAAAACCACCACCATCATTGTCATTTCTCAATGCACACAGAAAGTAAAAACAAAGTACCTGCTCTTGCACTCCTTCAAATTTGCAAGTCCGAGCAAGCATCACCAAAGCATGGACACCACCAGCTGCAGCCACGTCCATGCTGCATTTCTCATCAGCTCCCAAATTAGCCAGTGCTCCAGTTGCGCGTTCCTGTCATTTAGCAAAGGCTCACAATTTGTCTCCAACAAGATTACAAATATGTGTAGGAAGAAGCAGGTATAGATACATACAAGAAGTCCATCAGTGTTGGAAGGCCATTTGAATATAAGGTCAACTAAAGCTTTTATACCACCTGCCTTTGCAATGGCACCCTGAAAAAGAAAAGTATTGAGTAAATATAGAAATGTTGAAGATTAATATCAATAGAATTCTTCAATTTTCACAACCTTATGCTCATCCCCAACAGAAAGATTCCACAGCCCTCCAGCAGCCTCTTCAGCTACTAATCTGTTCATTGATTTTGCTAAATTGGCAAGGATATTGATTCCCCCACTTTCAGCAACGGCTTTTGCAACTTTTGAATCTATGGACAAGTTTGCTATAGCCTGCATCCCAATAATAAGATGGAGTAGTGTCTAGTATCCGAGCAACTGATAAAACAAATTCCTAGGTGCAGTATTATACGAGAGCATAAATTCTATAAGGAAATTTATGAAAAGTTTAACATCTAACTTTTGTTGTAGTGACTTGCTTATATTTCATGAAATTGTAATGATTTTTTTTTTTAATTTGAACATGAATACCACCAGTATTTAGTATATTCTCAAAGAGGAGGCAATCCTTACTTTAGCTGCTTCAGACTGAAGCCCCTCCTGACAAGATCTTGCAAGGTTCAAAAGCAGTCGTATTCCATCGCCCCGTAAAATTGCCTCAGCTCTCTGGCAATCAACAGTAGCATTTTCATCATCAATGACTACAAAGGTTGCAACAGCCGTAGCTGCTCTTTCTCGAACTTCCTCCTGTGGGCTTTCTAATAAACTGAGCAATACTGCTGCCCCTTGTGTGAGCCAGAAATCATCAAACTCCTTCAGGTTGTTTTCTGCAATTCGCAACAGTGAATGCGAAAAGACCCATTCAATCCAAACAACAGTCTCATCCAAGTTTTTATCTCTATTCTTTAATCTCCTCCAATACTGAAACACATCCCTAACATTTTTGGAATTGTCGGCAAATAATGATGCTACTCCCTTAAAAATGTCACCGAGAAAAGTAAGCAATATTCCACCTTTTTGATTATGCATTGTGTTACTGTCAAGTTCACCCTCAAAAACTGGACAATTCAAGGCGACTAATACTTTCAAATTTTGGGATGATGACAATAATCTTGTAATAGCACTCTGATTTACATCAGTTCTAGAAACATCTAAGCCCACCAAGTGAGGCAATCTACTCCAAACTTGTACTGCAGAACCCCATTTCAGGTTTCTAGTCCCTGCAACTGATAAAAGTTTAACAGAATTCATGTTTCCAAGAGCCACTTCATCAATGTTTTCTGATTCCACAAACCCAACATCCTTTAACTGCCTACAATGCTTAGCCAAAGCATTAATGGCATCTCCACAAACTTCCCTAACACCTGACAGCCAAAGGCTCCTCAACCTAGGGCAGCAATATGCAAGTGCTTTGATTGCATCACTGCTGATCCTCTCACAAGGTTCTGGGCCAAGATGGACACTCTCAAGCATCTCATGTCTAGCTGCTATCACTGAAAGTGCAGCATCAGTAATGTCCCGACAGAAATCACCACTAATTTCTCGAAGTGCCCTAGCTTGAAGACTAACTATTGCATCTGCTGAGCCTGCTGCATGAAATTTAAGTCTCTGGAGATTCTTGCATCGTGAGGAAAGTGAGACAGCAGCTGCAGTGTCAAAGTTGTGAGGACGGAGGTCCAGCGAATCCCATAAACAGAGCGAAGAGCCTAAGAGCCTAAATGTTCGACAAGTTGATGACAAGCTAGCTCGGTCTCGATAATTTAAATAAGAAAAAAGTTGAATAACTGTATCATCAGGCAAGGTTGTCCAGTCGACTCCACAAGTAGTAGCTGAATTCAAGCATCCACTATCCAGGGTCTCCAAACTAATGTTTGTCTTATCTTTGTCCTTACCATGTGAACATTTCTGCCTCACTCTTCGAGTCATATCCTACAAGTTTATAAGCACTGCAAAGGAAAAGTAACATGAAAAAATCTCAGTTATCACTCAATAAAACTCCAAATTCTTAAAAAACCACATGCTTGATCACAAGTAATCTTTCAATTGAAGAAACCGAAAAATAAATTATAACAACAGGCTTGTTTTTTTTTCCAAAAATTACAGACCCAATAAAGAAAAATATAAAATTTCAAGTTAAAAGAATTCAAACATTTTACGAACAATCCCATTTTCCCAAGAAGTACAGAATAAGCAATGAACATAACGATCAGTTTTGAATTTCAGTAAACAAACAAATATCTAATCAAACAAGCTTCATTTTTCCCCACCCGAAAACTACAGACCCCTATTAACACAAAGTCCTCAAATTCAATCAACATTCAATCAAACAAGCGTCGTTTCTTCACTTCCCAGACACCCCGACAGTCAATTCTCCAAAAACTCAATAACCTCTGTAAAGAAAGGAAAACATCAAAGTCCAAACATAAAGAAGCAATGAATGTACCTGCAAGACTGCACAAGATTGGTGCAAAGGAAGATTCTTTGAAACTCTGCAGCTAAATGTACATATATAGGGTAAAACCCTGTGGCGGTTAAAAAGTAAAAGCAGCAGTTAAAGCCAAGAAAGAAAAACTTGGAAACAAGATGTTTCTGACTCTGTGACTACGGTTGCAAATTGAGACAAGAGCAGTGCTTGGTGTATTTGACGAAGATGGTGGGTTGGTTTTCTCTTCTTTCTTTTATGGTGCCCCTGTATTTGCTTCCCTGATTCTCCTTTTTTATTAGGAAACGTTTTGTGGTGAATTCACATTTGTATTTTGGAAAATTTTTGGAGAGTTTAGTGCCACAGCTCAATGTGCTTAGTGATGTTGAAAGTTGCAATGAGTTACGATTCAGGTGGCAGTAGACGTTGAAAAACTTCCAAAATTTATATAGAGATGCAGGCCAGGTTAAACAGTTCTGTGCACCTTGCCATGTGATGACAAAAAAGTAAAACCTGTTCACTCACTAGGTTACTTTAAGTTTAGCTTTACAATAAGAAGGTTCTTCAGTCATTCAAAAAATGTACTCAATGTTTGATATGATCAATGTGATAGTCTAATTGGGTTTTTGTACTATGATTTGAGACAATGATAATTCAAACTAGATGATGAGAAATTACAGAGGGGGTTTATATCTGTTGAGTGATTTTGCAGTGCTGCAGATATGAAAATCATGCACTACAAAAGGAAAAAAGGGTAGCAAAAAGGAAATACTTGCATTGTGCATGTTCAATTTGACCCAAATTTTCTTTTTCCTCGTTTGTGTTTTCTTTTGAAGCAACTTGATTGGAAAATATATGCAAATTATAATAGTAGCCCTTTTCTATCTTCAAGAAATCGCCCAGGCGTTTGTCTTTCTCTTATTTGAATAAAATATTAGAATTACTCCATAGGTTCAATGGAGTTTTCTGTGTTGGTGTGAGATCCTGCAAACGGTTTATTAATTAAAAAAAAAAAGCTTGCTTGCTATAGCATCATTTGAAGATTACATTTTCTAACTATTGGACAGTAGTGCATTCTCTAGGATACTTGAGATTCTTGATGCTGTTCGTTCCCAAGAGTCAAATGCAATTGTTGATATCAGTAATTGCAACATCTGGAAGTCAGCCGATTCATGGTGGAATAGAACTAAAACTGGTCTTGGGAAGTACCATTGAAGTCAAACAAGATGGGAATGGGGAAATCAGCACTATAGCCTGACATTCCTTCTCTCTTCAGCTATGGCACAGTCAGCCGAAACTTGAAGATACCAGTTCTTCCTGGCAGTTATTTGTCAGGTGTAACAAAGAAGTGACAATATCATAACAACATCATATACGAAACAAACATCCATTTCAAAGATATCGCCATCTTAAATCGAGCACGATATACTTAATCTGGTGACTGTTGTGAGGTTTCCCTAATTCCCATGAACTATGAACAAAATGGGAAAGGAATGCCACAATACATGAATTTTCACAGCTTCATATAACTGTCATTGAAGTCCCACATGCACAAGATCATATTACAAAGTGAGAGTGAGAAAGACAGTGGGGTTGGGCAGAGAGGGGTGGGGGGGTGCTTAATAACTAAAGATGCCTATTTATGCATTTTCTGTTTCTCTTAATAGCAATGAGCCACATTAATAGAGAAAATTACTTCAGTCATCTGAGCTATAATCACTAGATTCTGACAGTAGAGGCACAGCAGCACAGCAGAATGACTCCTTGTCTTTGAGGAGAAGACAGCTCCCATCTCTATTCCATTTCAAATCAGTAATAGAAAACTGTGGTAGCGGATTACTTACACAGTATGCACCGGAAGGGGTCCACATATATAAATGGGAGCTTCCAGTGCAAAGAACAAGGCGAGTGCATATTGGATCCCAAACTGCTGCACGAATAGGATCCTTCTGCACCAAGATGGCAGCTAACTCCAAATGGCGTATGTCCCAGATCCAGAGAGCGGTAGGCATGCTATCATTGCGAGTACAAATAAACTGGCTGTCGTTGCTCCATGAGAGAAGACCTAGAAATAAATTAATTTGGTTGGTGATGGCAGGGGAGGAAACTTAAAGTTAATTTGGTCAGGTCATTCTAATTAGTTTGTTGAGCAGCTTAGTACAGTCTTATACTTGAAAGTGTTATTACAGAGTTACAGCCAATAGAAAGTATAACCACTATATTAGATCGCTATCAATGCCCAAAGCAAATTTAGTCTGTTGAAGTGCATCTGGAACTTGTTACTGTAAAAGGTTGGCTATTTAAAATTACATAGAACTGTAAATAGCTGATGAAGACAATGCTGATAAGCGGTAATGTAACTTTACTCCTCCTACAGGTAGAACAGGAAGTAGGGGGAGTACACGTGATTGATCCATAGAAAAATAACTTAAAACTGAAGATCATTTCCAATAAGAATACATCTTCTAACAGCCCAAACTTGAAGTGCCCTAACATAACACTGGGCATACTAGCTGATGACCTTCACCAAGGTCATTCATCAGGGTAAAAGGCTGGTCATCCAGTGACAGGGCTAACATTAAAAGGTGAGAGATTATTTGCAACTTCAACAGATTTTTCGGATAAAAGTCAGAGCCAGTTGACCTCCATTTACTAAGAGCACTATGCCAATGGTTACAAGTTAAAGCATTCTGCGTTCTGCATTCTACATTCTACATCAGTTTGGTAAATAAGGATGCAGGCTTACCAATTCCTTGTTTAGGGTTAGGTTTGTCTGCAGGAGGCTTCTGGAAAGGCAATGTAATGGGTACTTCCATAACCTCATATCTAACTTTAAAGTGCCCTTCTGGAGCATCTGCTTAAATAACAGCGCATATGAATCCAATTAGATAACTGAGAGGCTGAAATTGCATATCGAGCAATGACTGAGAAAGCATGCACATGCATTTAAACTTAATAAATTGAATGTAAAAGCACAAAGCAATCAGGCCCTACACAGACAAGCACAATTTCACATCAAGCATTACATCAAATAAAAAAAGGTCATTAATCAGACATATAATTCTCAATCATTCTCACCAGAGCCTCTCATAAAATCATCGTCCAAACATAATTCAGACATATCAAGTTGCAGTGGCTCATCCACCTCCTGGCAATATAAGAAAAACAAAGTTAGTAGATGCTTCTGACAGATTGAATCATCTTTACAAGAAGCCATATAAAAAAATAACAAGGAAAACAACTTACCTTGAAGACAGCAGCACAACAAGGAGCACGAACAGTTGACAGGTGCATAAACTCAGCAAAAGTTTTCCAAGTAAGGTGATTTAGAACTCGAAGCATCTGATCATAACTACCAACTGCAAGAAACTGGCCACAGGGAGACCATGAAACACTTTTTACTCCCAATCCACTTTCATATGCTTGATACTTAAAGAGACATCTTCCGTCAGGAGAATAGATTAGAACCTGCATCAAAATTACAAAATGAACTGTAAGTTCGTTAATTTTTCCAACTATATCAGTTCAACAGAAAGGTAATGCAAGCAAAAGTGATGCATGTTTATACATCAGTAAAACCAGAAACATAATCATGTGGTGATTGATGGATAATTAGACACACAACTGTCAGAACCATGTAATTTCTGGCTTTGGCTATATCATTTTGTAAGATAGCACTTACACCAGGAAAACAGAAAAGGCATAGCATTCAGAATAGACTTCTAGTTTACCTCACTGTATTTCTTGTGCTTGCAAAAAGTTCGCACCGTCAACTCAAAGTGCACTAAGCTCGAAGCAGACCATTTACATAAAAGAAATAGCAAAAGAGAAAGCTTTTACACAGGTTAAAATAAATAAGATCCGTATGACTATCATATATGAGGTCAAAGTCTCTGAAAGGGAATAAGGGAACAATGAGTTCTTCTGATTGTACACATGCTATATCAATTGGGAACAAAAAAGGTGGCTATTTTATGACAAGCAACAGAAAACATAAGTTCACCTACTTTATATTCAAGAGGAGAATCCCATATCACTATTGCACTGTCATCTGGTGACCATTCAATATCAGCCAAATCCAATGTGTCAACAGCAAAAACGCCCATGATCTCCCAAGAGTGACAAGACAGCAGATTAATATAGTCCTTACAATCACGCCTTGTGCAAACAGCAGCAAACTTTCCATCTTTGGTAAATGAAACTCCCTTGGAGGCATGCTTTGGCCATTGTACATGAACACAAGCTGTGTTCACTAATGACCAAACTGTTAATCGCAGCTGAAACTCTGAGGTGGTCAGTATGTGACGACTATCTGGGCTCCATCTCGCATAAGCAATACCAGCAGGACCTTCATCTATTTTACATGTCCATTCAGGTTGGGTGAGGGACCATGCCTGTATCATTGGTCGTTTATAGAGACCGCAAAGAATGTACTCAGAATCAAGTGCCCATTCGATATAGCTTATCTTATCCAAGCAAGAAAACAACTGCACAACCTGCAGAATAAGAATCACAATAACTATTTACCAGCTAGAAACACAAAAATGCATGCTGCGATCGTCAAAAATGACCTTTCCACATGCAAGTGCCCATCCATTGTATTTTCTAATGCTTCAAGGCATTCATAATCAAAGACATGAGCTCAAAGATTAAAGAGCAATTTGCAGGAGTGCTTTGATTGATTGAGTGTGTGCTTGAAAAAAGATAAAACTTTGATCAAAAGATTGGGGTTTTACAGAAGACATTAAACTTGGGCTTAAGGAAAAAAACTTTACCATTCTCAATGACCCAGAAAAACAGAACAAAAGGCAGACTTTTATGCTTGGTCTAAAGAGTGAAGCATTGCAAATCAAATAGGAAAGATTACGGCACAAATCTGACTGCTTAACGGTAGGTAGGAACCAAATGCTAAAGCAAAGTATCAATTCTTAAAAAATACTGTGTAATTAAGAGAAAGAAGATCTAATCAGAAATTAAAATAAGGTGAACGTGCACATTTTAAATTTGAGTCTTCGCATACAATTGATTCAACACCGCAAATCAAAACAAATCCAAAAAAAAAAGAGAGAGAGAGAGAAAAAAGAAGACAATTTCTCTTCCTCCTCACTCCTCCCATTCCCGTTTTACCGGCAGCCAAAGAGAGCAATGAATTGGAAGAGGAAAAAGTACCTTGAACGAGAGTGTATCGCGAATCACGAGACGATAATCGACGGCAACCGCAATGTAACGAGCATTAGGAGAAAAACAGCATGGTCCAGTTTGTTTATAAGCTTCAGTGAACTCCATTCTTTTGCTTTTAGGGAAACAATTCCAGATTCGGAATGAATCAACGCAGATGAAATCCCATCTTCGCTGGTTTCTCCATTGTTAAAAAAAAAAAAGAAGAAGAAAAAGAGCGAAAAAGGAAAATAGATTTGGAGAGTGGTTTAAATTTTGAAGTAGATTTCACTTTTCAGTTTTCCTTTCATCGGTAGACAGGATTTTTAACTGTGAAAAGCGCCACGGTGGCACTAACGGATGGATTTTCGAGGGTTTGGGTTTTCTACTACAACTGGCCTTTGATGGGCTTTTAGGTTTTGTTAGATAAAAGGGCCAAAAGTTGAAGGAAACCGGGCTGGCCCCATGTAGTTTCTCGGTCAGTAAAAGACAAAGCCCGAGGCACCTATTCCCTCCCACAAAAGGACTAATTTAACCCCACGTTGTTTTAGAATTTACGGGAAGTCGGTTAAAACATAAAACCTGAAACCCAAAAAGGCGCTAGGGTTTAAGGGTTAAGTCTTTAAAGCTGGACTTCTGCTCTTCAGTTCTTCTTAGTTCTTACCGTTGTAGCGTCATAAAACGGCTACGGCTTCAGATCGTTTCTCTTTCTTCACTTTTTCTTGCGTTTCAAGAATCCTCGAATCTCTTCCCGCTCTTGCTTTTTCTTTGATCGTTGAAGTTAGGAATGGCGAGTTCAATAGCTTCGCAGTTACAGGCGATTAAATCGTTTATTCAAGCCGACTCTGAACCTCAAAAGCGACCTTTCACTCGCCCTTCCATTTTGTTTAACGCTAAAGAAGCCGCTGACATCGACATCGACACTATTCTGAACATTGCGTTGTCAGGTCAGTTCCCATTTTTTCCAAACCTCAATTTCCAGAGAAAATTTCTGTTTGGTTCTTCATTTGTTAATTTTTTTTTTCGTTTCATGTTGTTTTTAGGGCTAGAGGTTCTAGTAGGTGTCGACGACAGATTTAGGAACTACAAGAATGATTTGTTCAGTCGCAAGAGTAAAGAATTGGATAGAGAATTAATGGGAGTAGACGATAATAATCAAATTAATGCTTCAATAAGTTCGTATTTGCGGTTACTCTCAGGGCATCTTCAACTTCCTGCATCTCTGAAAACACTTGAGTACTTGATACGTCGATACAAGTAAGTAATTTAATTAGTTAACTTTTGAGACGTTACTGGTTGTTATTTTTTTGTGACCTTACTGGTTGTTATTGGAATGTTGATGTTGTGTCAAATTTCTTTTTCACTTTGATAATGTTAATGTGAGTGTATTTTCAGGATTCATGTTTACAATATTGAGGACTTGGTCTTATGTGTCTTGCCATACCATGACACACACGCTTTTGTTCGTATAGTTCAGTTAATCAACACAGGGTAAGGAAAGCATGAAGATTCTTTTCCAGTTCTCATGTATACATATTTGTAAATGCTGCTTTACTGTTCTTGATTGGTACAGGAATAGTAAATGGAAATTTTTGGACGGTGTTAAAGTGTCTGGTGCACCACCTCCTAGGGCTGTTATAGTGCAACAATGTATTCGAGATATGGGGGTTCTGGAGGCCTTGTGCAATTATGTGAGTCATTGCTCTATAATTTATGGGTTATCCAGTTGCTATCTCCCAGTGAGTCTCATATGAATTATTGTTTGCTGCAGGCATCTGCAACGAAGAAGTTTCAGGCTTCAAGACCTGTGATTAGCTTTTGCACTGCAGTTATTATTGAGGTTTTGGGTTCTGTTACAACTATTGACACTGACACTGTGAAGAGAATCCATCCATTTGTAGCTTCTGGTCTCCAAACTGGTACAGAAGGAGGTTCTGATCACAAGGTGAGTTTAAAGTCATAGGTCTAATTGTTTGAAAATTTGTTTTCATTAATTATATTGCTTGTAATATTTTGTTTTATGGATTCTTTGTACAGCATTTAGAATGCTGATTGCAATGTGCAATTAGTATCAATTATATTTATTTCCTTTATGTAGGCTGGTGCTTTGATGATTGTTGGGTTACTAGCAAATAAAGTAGCATTGTCTCCCAAACTTGTAAATAGTTTGATTCGATCAGTTGCTGAGGTAGCTAGGGAAGACGTGAAAGAGTCAACTGACTTGCAATGGTTTCGGTTGTCACTTATGGCTTTAATAAGTCTTGTTCAGGTACTAGCATCCTACTGTTTTTTTGTAATTTGCAAGAAGCAATTTCATCCTAAAATTCTATCATTTATGAATTTATTATTATTTTTTCAAATTTATTATTATTTTTTCATTCTCTATTGATGGTGTTTTGGCATTTTTCATTTGAGGTTTACATGCATATCTCTTGTGAATTGATTTCCATATTTTTCTACCGTGATTACATGATTCACAAGGGAGGCTTGGTTTCACTCTCATCATTTTGTATGTTTCAACAGTTGATGCATATAATGAACAATTACTGTTGCTTTTGTCATGATGCACGTTTTCGTAAAACTATATTGGTTTGATCCAAATTTACATTTGATGGGTCTTATGTCTATATTGTGTCTGCTAGATTATTAATTTTAGAAAGTTCTTAAAACTTTTTCTTCTTTATTTTGTAAAGTGCTTTCTTTTGATAGATCAACTCATATGATTAAAGGGTTGCTTTCGAGGAATAGGCGCTTGGTGTGCCTTGTTACACAATGATTCTATGTGAAGAGTCTCTCAATTGAAGAATTTTGTCATCCTTGCAGTAAATGTTTGGTTCTATGTTGCAAGCATTATCTTGTTTCTATTTTTCTTACTGTAGTTTATGTAAATTTTGTAGTCACAATCTATTGATACATTCCCAAAGAAGGCTTTGGAAATTTTAAGGGATATCAGGTAACTCCTTATTTGTCTAAACATTTTTTGGAGCTATCTAATGCAATACTGCATGTGTATCATGACCTGTTGTATTTTCTAACTGACCTTTTTTGCATGCTTTAAAAGGGATATTGCTGGGATTCTTCTGGAACTATCTAAAGATTTTAATATTGATAGATTCCTCACTATTCTGTTGGAAGCTCTGATCAATCAAAGGTGTGAAGCTGATTATTTTTTTCTACTGGTTATACTTCATGGCGTGCTCACTGCTTCTAACTGGTTGTTGTCTTTTGCAGTTCTTCTGATGACTCATATCTTCTTGCTTTAATATCAGTAATAGATACAGTTCCTCTGATGAATTTAGTGGATCATATTGTCTCAAAGATTCTACTATGCTGCATGAAATTATCAGAGAAGTATGGAAATTCGGCATCCTCTGAATCAGGTTTGTCTAATTTGTTAGCTTTTTCATTTCAAATTCACATTTTGCTTCACAGATGTACATGGTTCTATTTATTTACTATGATATTTTTATTTTTTCTACATTTGAACATTGTAAGTTTACTGTCAATTGCAGGCACAAATGTGTTTTTTTTTTAAAATAATTGTGCATATCTTTTGAACTACTTGATTTTACAGCTACATTTAGTACGAGCATCACTACTAAATTATTTTGTATTTCTGACTTATCTCTGAACTATTTGGCAGGAACCTGGGCTAAGAAAATTTTGGCTGCTATTCATAAGAATTATCCATCTCAATTTCATGGAGCAGTTCACAAGTTCCTAGAGGTATGTTAAATTATTACTCTATCTGTATTGTTGCTTCTCTTTATCCATCTCATGCTTCTGGTCTTATGTTTATGTCCTGTCTTCTACTAGGATACCAAAGTACAATCCAAGAAAGAGGACACAGTGTGTGAGTTCTTGAGTAAAATATTGGATGGGAATTTGGATTTGTCCATGGTTGTCCCAGAGTCCAAAATATGGTTTGCATCACACCATCCAAAGGTATTATGTACTACCACCTTATTAGGATACTATTGTTTTTGGCACTTCTTCCTTTTTAATATATGTTCAAGACTTCTTATGATTTGGTGCTGTGACATAGCCTGAGATACGGCGTGCTACATTTTCAGGGCTTAACCGATCCGCTATCCTGAAACTTAGGTCTCTTGATCCGCAGGTAATTCATGTGCACTTATATGTAATTTTTTTTTGATTTATCTGTACTGTAAATTATTTAGTTCTTCAAGCCCTTAGTTTCATTTGGGAATGTCGTGTTTGGTGCTTGTATAACTCACTCTTTCTCCTTTATTTGATGTTGGTGTTTAATCATTATTACTGTCTTATTAGAATGATTGGAAGGAAATATATTGTCTCTTTTGCATTTTTTTCCCATGTAAATTATGTGCACGTCAGAATATCTCATTTCTTGGCTGATAAGTTTGTTCCCTTCTTCTTGTGTCAGAGGTTTGTAACCATTAAAGATGTCATACTGCGCCAGCTTCATGATGATGATTTAACTGTTGTTCAAGCTGCTCTTTCTCTGGATTGGTTCACTGAAATGATAAGTCCTTTAGAACTTCTTGAAGCATTGCATCATGTGCTTAAAAGATGTCTAAGCTTTCTGACATCAGGTGAGCATGAAGCATTTTGAAATCTTCACTGCCACCACTCTAGCCTCTAAACCCTTTAAAAGAAACACAAAAAGTATAAATTCTCGACTGATTGATTCCTATTTTCCAAAGTTGCATTTATTGCCAAAAATTAACGGTGCAAAGAGAAAAAAAAAAAAACCTAGATGCTTGTGCTGAAGGAATTTATAATCCTTGTTAGGACTTAGTAGCATCAAGTCAATGATTTTGATGTATTCCATTTTAGAGTTAATTTGTTTTAGATTTGCTGATATTGGTATATGCTGGGTGCTCTATGGTTGACCTAAGCAAATTCTCAGGTGTAAAAAATTGGAGGAAACTCTTGAAATGGAAGTTTTGAGTAGAATCCTCCAATAGAAGTCCCAAAGTTTTATCGATCTTGCTCTTGAATTAAATGAGAAGTTATGATAAATTAGAAAGCAGTGGCAGAACAGTTTGCTAATAGTTTTTGCCTATTGGTTGGAAATTGTTCAATTAAATTTATACCATACCCAGAGTTTATACTCCCAGGCTTGCATGAGCTTCATTTCCTTTTATGCTTTCCATTTTCAGGTTCATCAGTTAATTCTACTTTATCTTTTGACGTTGCTGTATCATTTCTAAAGATTGCGGTCTTCAGCTTCCATGATCAGATAGATTATTTGAAAGAAGTTGCTTCCATGATATTCCCACTGCTACTAATTCTGCCAGAGGTGCTTAAATCACATGACTTCTTGAGTTGCCATATTGGCACTAATTAAGCTACGTTTCTGTTTTTATTGATGTTTCATTAATTTATTTTTATACAGACTCAGAGGTTGAGTTTAAAGGTTTTGGAATTAGCCAAGGAAATAAAGTGGCCATTTTTCCAGACTCTTGCTGCCGTGTCTGGCGAGGATGTGGTGAATTTTCTTTTTCTCTTCTTCTTTTTCCTTTTAAAAGGTGGTTTTCTGTTTTGGTATTCAGGCTTTCTTTGTGGCTTTAGTGTGGATGGTAGCTTGTCATAATTATAATAATAATTAAAGGTTTGTGAATACATGAAATGCTAGGCTGAATGCTTTGAATTATAAAATTATGTGAAAACATAGGCCTTTTGGCTGTAAGAGTATTCTTGGCTCCCATGTTTTCGTGTTATTGTAATTTGTAAAAATTCAGCCCTGGATTTTCTGTTCTTTACTTGGATGTCGACTGAAAGGACTTGAGTGTTGCTAAATGTGAAGGTCTAGTTAGATTGTCCTTTTGGGGTGGAGAAGGATGAAAATAGGAAATGAAATTTGCCAATAAGAGTTACAAAAGACATGTAATACTGTTCTAGGAAATTTTGTAATCTACTTTGAAGGCGTCTTAATTGATTACTTTCTGTGTCTGTCAACTCTATGATTTCTTCTTGTGGTTCCTAAATGCAGCTCTTCTAGAGCATGGGGTAGATGAGAAGGATTGGTGGGAAAGGATGCTCCGACTTGGTGTATGATTTTTTATTTGCATAGCTAATTATGGTGAATGAATAAACTTAAGAGACATTGCCGTCCCTCCCTTCTTCTTTCTTTAAGCGCTAGTTCAATCTGGATAACATGATTAGTTTGTACCTTCAGGATTCTGCAGATATAACAGAGCTGCTAAAATGTTACCACTGTGTATAAGATTTTTTAAGTCTTCAGCTTAACCCTGTCTAGTAGCCTGATATGCAGATAACTTTGAAGTTTGTGGAGAAAAAGAAAATACAAATTGGCTGGTGAAATTGAGTACTAAGTCTTGGATTTGTTTTATTTTTGGTCATTTCATCTCTTTTGACTTGAATGTGAATTTCGAAAGCTGCAGCAATCCCCCTCTAGTGCCCTGTAAAGATATTCTAATACTATGTAAAATCAAGATATCTTTTGGCCTTTGGGGATTAATAACTGCTGTCAAAATTTTAGGGGGATTAGTGACAATTAGGTGAAAGCCTAAGGTGGTAGAGTATTGTTGACCATAGTCTTCTTGTTCTTGCCTTCAACTTTTAACTATTAATTGTAGTTGTTTACTCATTGCTTTTCTGTGAGCTGAATAACTTTGAAATTGGAAAAGTTGCAGAAATTGCTTTCTGGATCTTCTGCTGATGTGGAGCCTGTTAGCAGATTTGAAAAGAAAATGCAGAAGCGTGGAAGCATATCTACAGTTAATATTGAAATTGTTGGAAGTTTATCAGAAGCATTCTTGATGAACCCTCATGAGTACTTGCCTTGGCTTACCAGGAGTTGCAGTGATCTTAAGTCATCAAAGACTCTTTGCCTTTTGGTTCTGATGCAGTCATTTTCTATGTCAAAAAACAGTATGTGTCTTTATTGTTTAATAGAATGCAGTCTTGTGGTTTTCTGCTGTTCTACAAAATATTTTTATTTTGACTTATTACGGATGATTTAATGTGCTAATTTTTACCTTTTTCTATGTCCTTACATTTTTATGCAATCCCAAGCCTGGAAATTTCTTGCTAAGGGATTATTTTTAATTAAATTGTAAGTGCCATTTATTCTCAAATTTGCATGGTTGGCATGGTCTGAGCAACAGGTTTCCTGAGCCCTTCATACTGAATTGAAATTAATATTGTACTAATGTAAATTTTTTCACTCACTGATCCCTTCTTGTTAGTGGGTGTTTTTTTTTTTCTCTTTCTTTTGATAGTGCTGTTATGTGCTACTGGAATATGTGTTAGCTTTTTGTTGGTGGTTTAATATAAAATTGATTTGATTGTGAAGAAATGTTGTTTGTCTATCTTATTGAATTATTTGCTTGATATCTTATTGTAATCTCCCTGACTTTTTCTTCTGCCCTGCTATTGGTTTTTACGCCTATAATTTGAGTTTGTTCTGTATGTTTTCATCTATTAGATGGCAAATTTTTGGTGCTTTTCGAAGCTTGCTTTCCAGTTTTGAAGTCTGAGTGGGAAGCTTTTGGGTCTGTAGTTGACACTTCTCTACAAGAGGTTAAAAAGCAATTTCGCTGTTTCTTTTTTCATGTTAAATGGCTATTATGTTCTTGTTCTCATTATTCTATATTGGCAACTTTTGTATTGACAGTTCAATGAAGAGATGCTTGATTGGGATTGCAGAAAGTTCCTAGACCAGCTGTTTGTTGCTGATATTGATTCTCTAAACACATATATTCTTATATGCTTATTCTGGAGGTTACTTGAGGCATTTATTTCAGCATCCTCTACTGAAGTCTTTTTGGTTGGTGATGCTATTCCTTTTTCTTATTTTCTATGCTGCTTTGGTGGTTGCATCATCGTTACTTATTTTTTCCTCTCTTTTAGGATGATAATGAGAAGGCTATTAACCGAGTTCAGGATTTCTTCATCTTCGTTGCGGTCTCTAATTTAAAGTTTGCATTCAAGAAACACCTTCGAGATCTTGTTGAGAAACATCTTCATGATTTTCTTACAAAGTGCAAGATTTCACCAGTTCGATTTCTGTCTAGCTTTTTTACAGTAGAAGGTGCTTTTCTGGCTTTCCTTTTTCTGTTTGTCCTATTTTATTTACTTTTTCTTTTTCAATTTTAAGGGCTGACACACAAATTATACCTTCCTCAATTGGGATGTTGATCAATGGGATTGGATCAAAATGATCGCACTTTGATTTTCAATCAGAGCCTAGACCAGAAAACAAGGAATCTGGCTTGGTTGCTTAAATGAAGCAGTCTCCCTTTAAGTTAAGAGAGAAGGACAATAAGTTAATTTAATTGATGATCAAGAGCTGAAGTGTTTTTAACAATGCTGTTATAGCTGGTACTTCAAAAGCTACATTCATAAAACTGTCATGATAATATAATTCTTAACCAATTCAATATGTAAATTCCAACCATCCAAAGTAACATTCTAAAGTGAATCCAACAAGACATAAATCTCTGATTAATGTGCCATGACTCAAGTTTTGAAAAGCTGCTTATTTATCGATTGTACCTGACTGAACGATGGATATGCTGGTTGAAATGTCATTGTTTTGCTGAGGGATCGATTAGCAGTTGCTTAGTCTTATACCAGATTTGATCTTGCAGATGTTCCCTTTGCAGTTCAAGCAGAGAGTCTTCACTGTTTCGCATTTCTTTGCTCTCAGCTAGATGATAGACTACCATTTGAACTGTTGGCTGAATTTCCTTCACTTCTTGTTCCACTTGCCAGTGAGAATCAGGTTTCACAATTTTTCAATTTTTAATGTTGTGTTAGCAGTTCTTTAGATTTGTTTTTGGTGTTCATGATGTCTCCATTTTGAGCTCTTCATTTGGTGAGGTGTATAAAGATGTGCAATGCTGTTGTCAGGCTACTAGGATTGCTGCCATGGACTGTATTGAAAAGTTACATAAATTGTGGTGTCAAGTTGACTTTTCTAGCAAGAAAAATGGTATGATGTATGATATGCTTGTTTCATATGGTTGTTTGTTTGTGTTTGTATATAACTATAACTGGAATTGCTTAATAACAGGAAACACTGCAATTTGGAGCCATTTTCTTGATGAACTTTTGGGCTTGATGGTTCAACAAAGGAGGCTTCTATTGTCAGATAAAAATTTCCTCCCTTCTTTTCTGACATGTTTGCTTAGCTCATCCTGTGATAGCATTCTAGTGTCTCCAAACATTGAGCAGAGGTATGGACATGTTTTATTTCTTTTCACCGCCCTTCAGCCATAACTATTACTGGTTCTTTCTAATCACTTTAAATAGCTACACTTGTTTGCTAAAAATTTTACTCCTTTAGGTTTTTGCTGCCTTTGACTTGTGCAATGGAATAATTAGCAGTTTGCCATTTTAAGTGTAGTTTGCAATTGCCAGATATCATCGCACCTATCTTTTATGAATGCTGTTAGACAGAATACTACAATAATTCATGAAATTGGGTATTCTGTTGTCTTTAGCTGATGTACATAATATGTTTTTCTTAATTTGTGTTTGGGGTGCACCACACTTAAGATATAGTCATTGTCATTGATATTGGTTTGCTAAATTGTTTATTCATGCAGTACTGTTTTCAATTAAGATGTTAACTCTTTCTTCCTGCCAACATTTAATTTCAGATTTAATCAATCTACAAAGGAAAAGATTCTTGCTTTCATATTGAGTTCTGCCCTAAAGCTTTCTGGATCTGGCAAGGTTTGCCCTTTTTTTCTTTTTTTTTGTTTATTTTCCTTTCCCTTCCTTTTTAAGTGAGTTTATTATCCTGGGGATTCTTGTTATTTTCATGTGCAAAGAAGGGATAATGTCTGGAAAATTGTTGAATGAGTTGATCTTGTGGGCAGCTGAAGGTTCTATCTTTGCTCAAAGGATTAGGCAACACAATTCTGCATGTTAAAGAAGTTGAGTCATTGTTATCCCTGCTTCTGAGAAAACACAGCCAATACCATTTAGACCTGGAAAAGTCATCCCCAAAATTGTCAGAAATTGAAATCAGGATCCTCTGCTTGCTTTTGGAGGTAAGATTTTATAGTTGTTTTGTGTTTGTGTGGCTTTAAAATAAGCATGCTTTTCTCTCTCTCTCTTTCCTCTCTTTTAGTAAACCATAAGCATGCTTTTTAATCATGCTCATAGCTGTTTGATGGTGATTTTATTCTCTGCTTTTCCTAGATTTGTGTTATGCTGTCATCGTCTCTCGGTGGACAAATTTCTGAAGATTATGTGTTAAAGGCATTGCAAGTGAGAACCTGCATGCAACTTCTATCTATATACTTGAATTTTGGGTCTTCAATGCTAAGCATTTATTTTTCTGTTTTTACTTTCAGTTGGATTTTAAGTCTCCAGAAGACCCTGCCATAATAGAACCCTGTGTTACAGTTTTGCAAAAGCTAAGCAATCAATTCTACAGTGGCTTGACAACTGAGGCACAGGTTATTCTTATCAACTTTTATTATATCTTCTGGAATGCTTTACTCTAAATTTCAACGTTTTACCTAAGTTGATGGATAGCTGAAATAGGATGCTTAAAAGGAAAAAGACAAACATCTGTGTTCCTATAAATTTTATATTATAGTAAGACGAACCTCAAGGATCATATTATGTGTCAGGTGAAAGTGTTACACCAGATGTTAGATTGACAAGCTGAGATAGGGAAAAACAGTGGGTGCTATGCATTCTGATCATTGTTGGATAAAGCTAGATTGTATCCAGATCCTTGTTGGGGATTTTCTTTTTATTCAAATAACATTTTAAATCTGTTTGGTACAATTAATTACAGATAATCCAGTATACCAAATATGCATATTTTATTTTGGATCTTTCTCTGGTTTGAAAATGATATTCTTGTACATGTTACCTGTTGATTTTTGCCCCTTCTGTTGTTTTATGAGTTCTAGGGTAGATGGTTGTTGTTGATTTATTTATATAGAGTGGATGGTCATTGTCTATCTACTATACGCTTGTTGTCAATCTATTTGCATGATGGCTGATGGTTGTCATTGATCAATTCAATTCAATATGAACCTAATATGTAAAGTCCATCATGGGTGAATGGTTTTTCATTAATTTTCTTTTATCTGTTTGATCAGGGTCATCTGTTCCGACAGCTAATACTTTTGTTTCACAATAGTAATGGTGACATTCGAAGTGCAACCAGAGATGCTTTGCTGCGTTTAAATGTTTGTTTCTCTCTCTTACTCCCTCCTGCATTTAAACATTAATATGATTCTCTTTTGATGAGTTATGTTATTATTTCTTGAATCTTATTTATTGTTAGTGCAAGCATGTTTCCTTATCTGCTATAGTTAGCATTTTGTTGATTTTGAAGGTGTGAAAAAAAAAAGGACAAACTAGTACTAAATTCTACTTTGATTGTTAAAATTATATATGAAAGAGATTTCTTGAACTTCTCTATAGTTTTGTCCTTTGCATGAGAACTTTTCTATATTATGTGCAATGACTTCTTGGTTTTGCATGGGTAACTATCAATAGTTTAGTGGTAAAGGGCCCCAAACAAATATGATGAGCTGTGTGTAGTTCTGGTTGTTTGAGAGGTTTGGGTTAAAATATCATGTAATTTGAAACTTGTTATGACCACCAAAGTAAGTGTGAGATAAATTTGTTATGTTTCCTTTGTGTATTAGCTTCCCTAAGTTCGTCTTGAAGTTATTCTGTTTTATAAAGGCAATGTTCTGATAAGTGACTGCGCTCTTGTGGATGTCATAGATTGCTTCCTCTACAGTAAGTCAGATGCTTGATGTTGTTCTGAAAGAGGATCCGCTTATAACTAGTTCAGCACATGGAAAGAAGAAAAAGAAATTAGCTGGAAATCTAAAGGCCGGTTATCGTTGTGATATAGTTTCTAAAGGAGAATGGGCTCTCTCTTTTCTTAGCTCCCTTCTTGATGTGTTGCTTCTGAAGAAAGACATAGCAAACAGGTCTGCATTTATAAGTGATACTTCCTCTATTTATTTGTGATGCTTTTTTGTTTCTGGATAAATTTCTGTGAAATTTGTCTAATTAAGCCCTGTCATTTTCATTCTCCCCAAGGAAACTAACTGTGTTTTGTTAAATGTTTTAGGCAGGTTCTCGTGGGTCCCTTATTTACTCTTCTTGGAAAAATTTTCTCTGATGAATGGGGACATGGTGCTCTCACTCAAGATGAAAGGTTGATACAAACTTCTGGTGTGTCTCAGACAATGTCTAGTGCAATTTGTTACATTCAGCAGACATTATTGTTAATTTTGGACGATATTTTTGCTTCATTCATTAATGCAAATAGTCCCCTAAAGGTATGAATCCTGTCATGGAGTTGAATGTTTTATAACATGCCATTATGTCTGATGCCCCTTGCTAGTTTCATTTTTTCTTAATTGATTTTATGTAACATCTCTGTCATGGCAGGCTGGCATAATAAATAAAATTGATATCAAAATGCTGGTTGATTGCGCTCGTTTGACAGAGGATGGAGTAACCCGTAACCATGTTTTTACACTGTTATCCTCAGTGGCGAAGTTAGTTCCAAATAGAATATTGGAGCACATATTTGATATACTTACTGTCATTGGAGAATCAGCAGTTTCACAGGTTTATTAAACTATCTGCTGGCTTTATATGTATTAGACTGCTTTAATTTGTCAATTTTCTCCTAAAAAATATGGTATTTTTTGTTAATTTTTTCAGAAGAGATCCCGGATAATTTCTTGAAAGCAATTGGAAAAAAAAAATTGGATCTTTTTTCCCTTACATCAATTTAAACTCACTTCGTTTTAGATATATATCAATACAAAGCTTTAAAACTTGTTTTGCACTCAGAAGTAATTGTTGATTTTTTATTTACTAATTACTCTGATTTTGAACAACTGTCTACAGATTGATAGCCATTCACAACGTGTGTTTGAAGATCTTATATCTGCTATTGTACCATGTTGGCTGTCTATGACCAACAATACAGAAAAATTACTTGAGGTAGTTTTATCATAAACATTTCCAGCTCTTATATATTGTTGGATGTGGTTGTTTCTATTTGAGTTCTCTAATTTGGCTTGTTCAGATTTTTATAAATATATTGCCTGGAGTGGCTGAGCATAGAAGGCTGTCAATTATTATATTCCTCTTGAGGTATCATCGAGACTTGATTATTTCAGTTGGTTTTTCAGTGTTTCCTTAAATTAACACTTTTTTCTGCAGGATTTTAGGGGAGGCTGATAGTTTGGCCTCATTGCTTGTCCTCCTTTTCCGTTCGTTAGTTTCAAGAAAAGGACTATCTTGCCTTAATGCTACACACGCTTCAGATAGATTTTCTGCAGAGAAAGAGTGGGAGTATGCCTTTGCAGTGCAAATATGTGGACAGTATTCATCCCTGATATGGGTTCCTTCTCTTGTAATGGTTCTTCAATTGATAGGACAGAGTGATCTCTCTCAAGAACTGGTTATGCAATTGTTGTTTGCCATGGATTTTGTTTTGCACAAATTGCAAGACCCAGAATTTGCATTGAAGCTTGAATCAAGGGAGAGTTCAGATAGCATCCAGGTCAAAGCCATATGCTTTTTAGAATTTCTCATGCTTTATTATTAGACAAATGTGGCAGGTGGGACGTGAGTGTGTTGCAACCCGGTCTTTATTTGTGTGCATTTATAATGATAAAGTTCCCTAATTTTATTCTTTTTGTACTTTGGAAAATAATAGGATTATTTTGTTCTTGATTTTTGATAAATTTGCATGACACTATTTGGTATAAGTTCAGCAATTCTATGCGTCTAATTGCATGACTTGTGGGTAAAGGGAAGTAGGGGCATTTGGAGCCATGCTGATACAGTGCTAGGCTCGAGCTAAACCATCTACTTGACCTCAAGCATGGCTCCATAGTGAACAAGTTGAGCTCAAGTATTAATCCAGTAAAGGTCAAGCAGCTTACTAGTAGCTTGGTTTTTACAACTTTTGACTGAAGCTCATATTTTAAGAACCTCTTTCCAACAACTTAATGCTAGAATATTTAGGCTTGCTAGCCCTGCTCCTTTGACATGCATTTATGGTAGGTAAGGTCTTGCACAAACATTTTCCTCTTCACAACTTCGAATCTATGTAATATGATAGTTCCTATTGAAGTTGGAGGAATCTACTGTGGAATGCTTCATTATTTAGTTTGGTTGTGCCCATTCCTGATCTCTTTCCTTATTTTCTCTACTCTTATGTTGCGGAACTTTAAACCTGTCATCATTTTAAGCTTTTATGGGTGAAATTGTTGTTGGGCTGGCCAATTTTGGCTAACTGTATTTGTTTTAATTTGTCATTTTATACTTAATAGTAGTCAGCGGCATCATATTCATAGGAATCCTTCTTTTACTTATAGCAGAGAAAACTTGGAGAACTTATGGAGCAGGTTGTCTCTCTCTTACAAGTTGTTGATGCAAGAAGAAAACAAATTGGCATTCCAGTTGCAACTTGGAAAGACTTTAAGGTATGCGTGGATGCTATCTTGAAGACTATTACAATGACTATGATCCCTTCCACATGCTTTGAATGCATCACCAAATTACTTGGCAATGTGGATGGCACTGTGAGAAAGAAGGTATATGGTTACTCACTCTTTCAGATTCTTTCTTATTGGTGTCCTATGCCATATTTGAACTTTTGCATCTATCTTTTTCTTTCCATTAAAATGTGGATTAAGGATTATTGGGGCTGAGATTTGCCATATTGGGGCTGAGATTTGCCACATTGTGGAGTTCAAATTTGTGTTTCATACCTAAATTTTGTAAAATTAGGATGTGCCAATGTTACAGTCTACCACCATTGGGCTGGTTGTTTTGTGTCATGTTTATAAAGTACTAGATATCTAATGATGAGCCTATTGTTTAACAAATAAAGTTGTACTTGCAAACAGGCTCTTGGGATATTATGTGAAACAGTGAAGGACCATGGCTCAGTTAAATCAAAGCGCAAGGAGAAAAGAGAACTGGACCTAAATTCAAATACCTTTGAGCTCCATTTGGATGATACTTCTCTGGAATTTTTTCAGAAGATGTGTGCAGAAATTGTTCAGATAGTTGATGATTCTATTGAAAAATCAAATGCTTCGTTGAAACTGGCTGCAATTTCAACACTGGAAATCCTGGCACAAAGGTTTTCTTCTAATCATTCAGTCTTCAGCATGTGCCTCGCATCAGTCACAAAAGGCATTAGTTCAGAGAACTTGGCTGTCTCATCAAGCTGCCTTAAGACCACTGCTGCTTTGCTTAATGTGCTTGGACCAAGGGCACTGGCTGAGCTTCCCTGTATAATGGAAAATGTTCTAAAGAAGTCTCGTGAAATTTCTGTGAGTTCTGAATTAAAAAGCAAGACTGATGAAAATAGCTCCATTTTGCTGTCTATTCTTGTCACTTTGGAGGCAGTTGTTGACAAGCTTGGTGGCTTTTTAAACCCATATCTTGGAGATATCATAGAACTTATGGTACTTAATCCTGCATATGTGTCAGGATCAGATCCGAAGCTAAAATTGAAAGCTGATTTAGTGCGGAAGCTCCTTACTGATAAGATCCCTGTAAGTCTTCTAATTAGTTATTATTTCTGGGAACCTTTACACTTTTTCAGTGGGCTAATTCTATCATATTTACTGTGATTCTTGTTGCCAGGTTCGACTTACACTGCAGCCTTTGCTAAAGACATACTCGGGTGTTGTTAAATCTGGAGATTCAAGCTTGGTGATTGCTTTTGAAATGTTAGCAAACCTAGTTAGTAAAATGGACAGGGCATCAGTTAGTGGTTACTATGGAAAGATTTTTGACCAGTGCATGCTTGCTCTTGATCTACGCCGGCAGCACCCTGTTTCAGTTCAGACTGTTGATGTGGTAGAAAAAAGTGTCATCAATGCATTAGTTTCTCTTACGATGAAACTTACAGAGAATATGTTTAAACCTCTTTTTGCCAAGAGTATTGAGTGGGCTGAGGCAGAGGTTGAAGATGTTGCTGGTAGTGGAAGCCCAAATATAGATAGAGCTATATCATTCTATAGCCTGGTAAATACACTTGTGGAGAATCATAGGTGAGATTTCTTTCTTATTTATATTTGGTGCAGAGTTATACATAGCTTTTGCATTTTTTTGCTAAGTGGTGTGTGATTCACTGTTCTCTTCCTCAATTTTAGTCCCCAAAGATTTGCTTTCAAATTCATTTTGTCACCTACATTATATATCTATACTTTGT
Source organism: Theobroma umbraticum (assembly GCF_002168275.2). NCBI lineage: Eukaryota > Viridiplantae > Streptophyta > Magnoliopsida > Malvales > Malvaceae > Theobroma > Theobroma umbraticum. Next base: position 4,932,623 of record NW_018397261.1, read on the forward strand.
CCATTGAAGGTTTATGGCTTGTGGTCCTAGATCAGTCCAACATTTTCATAATGTACAGGGATGTATGAATGTCAAAATTTCAAATTTGATTGAGGAGCTTTCTAAGCTGCAGCTATGGTCGTATCATGCGTTGCGCTATGTGTCATAACAATGTTGCATTTGTATTTCTTTTGTTGCTAAGATAATTTGGCATTTTTGTTTTGAATTCACTTGTTATATCTTTATCCCTTCTTTTAATGTAGGTTTTTAGTTGAATTTTATGTTCTTCTTCCAAAATGCAGGTCACTCTTTGTCCCCTACTTCAAATACTTGGTCAAGGGTTGTGTACAGCTGCTGAGTGATTTTGGAGTTTTTAAAGCTTCTAATTTAGTTCAGAAGAAAAAGAAAGCCAAGATTCAGGACGGGAATTTGGGAAACCACATGTTATCACTTAAAAGCTGGCATCTTAGGGCATTGATCTTATCATCACTGCAAAAATGTTTTCTCCATGACACTGGGAGGCTGAAGTTTCTTGACTCATCTAATTTTCAGGCTAGTGAATATTATTTTCTGAGCTGCAAATTTTCTAGTGCATGGAGTTAGTTCTAATTAAGCATGCATCATAGCTATTTAATTCTTCTTTAAATTGGAATGGAACCCAGGATATATATATATATATATATACATATATACATATATTTTCAATTTCACATTTAGGTGACACTTGGAGCAGCAGACATTGACATTGTCTTTATTGCTTGTACTGGGACTTCATTGAATTATTTCTTCAGTACTGGTTGAAGTGGTTTGTGATATCATAAGAATGTCACACTGTTTGGATGCCCTGCAATTTCTATATTGTATATATGCAGTCTTGTCAAACCTTTCATCTATTTATTGAGCATCTACATCATTGCTAGAAGTCATGAAATAGCTCTCTACTTGTTATCAAGAGTCTTTTAGTTTGTTTAACATCTCACCAGAAAACCATGGGCAATAAATGGCTGTTAAATGGCCTACCAGAATTCTTACGGTCACAGTAGCATGTTCTGTTTCTGGTTGCTTTAATTGATGAAATATTTGGATGCATATGCAGGTTCTATTGAAACCCATTGTTTCTCAGCTTGTCATTGAGCCACCGACTTCAATTGAAGAACATCCAGATACACCATCAGTGAAGGAAGTAGACGACTTGTTAGTTGGTTGCATTGGTCAGATGGCTGTTACTGCTGGAACTGACCTCCTGTGGAAGCCCCTGAACCACGAGGTGATTTTCTGTCTATGGTCTTTTTTTTTTTTTTTTGAAAGGCTGAAATTTTATTATTACAAAAATCTCCAAATGGAGACTTACAGAGAGCAAAGTCAAAAAGTGACTTGCTTGAAAACAAAACGAATTCCCAACAGCTTGATAAGCCTTCAGACATCAATCATACCAAAAAAGATAACAAAGAAATCAAAACCAATATAGGCTTGCCCTTACTAATCTGGGACACTAAGACCGTAAAAATGGATCACCAGCATTAGTGTAGCCAGAATCAGAATAAAGATGGCAGGTGTAGGGAAGGTTAGCATTATGATTAACAAAGTAAACATTGTGGTTGGCTTCTCTCACCACCCCTGCTTTTGCAAGTCCGTCAGCTACCATGTTGGCTTCGTGCCTGACGTGGCAGAAAGAGATGCTTGTGCTGTTGTGTAAGTGGGCTTCGATTGCATTTGAAATGAATTTCATGCGCCATGGAACTTTGCTGTGATCACTCACCCAGCTTATGGCATTGATGGAATTGCTTTCCACTTGCAATTGATGAGTTGTGGCCCACGGGGAACAGAGGAAAAAGATAATACCTTGTTGAATGGCTTTGAACTCTGCGAAGTTGGAGTCTTCAACACCTATGTGATGAGAGAAAGTCCCCCTTATAAATCCTAGGTGGTCTCTGAGTACTCCCCCTATGCCAGCTGGGCCAGGCTTCCCTCTAGCTGCTCCGTCAGTGTCTATGGTCTTTGAGTGGAAGGTTTCACCTTTTGAGCTTGGAATTGCTGTCTCTGTCAATATTTAAATCCATGCAAAGTATTGATCCTAATTTTGCTCAAACATGCATATAATTTTGGTTTATTAATTTATTCCTGACAACATATCCAGTATTTTTAATAGATTGTCATGTAATCCTTGTCTTCATGGAACTTGCTGCTAAGTTTAGTTCTATAATGCAGTTCTTTTTTTTTTTTTTCTTAAGTTGACCCATGTATTTAAAAATACTTCAGGTGTTGATGCAAACACGTAGTGAGAAGATGCGAGCTCGAGTTTTGGGCCTGAGGATAGTTAAGCAGTTTCTGGATAATCTGAAAGAAGAATATTTAGTACTCCTGGCTGAAACCATCCCCTTTCTGGCGGAACTGCTGGAGGATGTGGAGTTACCTGTTAAATCTTTGGCACAAGATATTCTCAAGGAGATGGAGACGATGAGCGGTGAAAGCCTTCGTGAATACCTGTGATGCTTGTATACCAGTGACAGATACTGCTTTTTCTAGTGGCAAGACATACACCACACATCATCTGGGAAAGCGACCGGATGAAAGGATTGATTGCTAAATCCAGTGAGTTTCTTTTCAACAGAAAGTGTAAATTTTAGGTTTAAAAGTTAAGAGGAGGTTTAGGTCAAACAATGGGTCTAACCTTCAATTTTTTAATCAATGTGTTTTGTCGCCGCCAAATTTTGTATGCCTTTGGCCGGCTTTACATATATCTAGTTGTAAAATTTTGCCTGGTGTAATGTACAAAATCTTAATATATTGCTGCTAGCGCTGAGCTGAAGAATGCAATGTTTTCACTTTTTGACCATTTTATCTGCACCAAAATTCTACCTTTAACAAATAATTGATTAAGAGAAAGGAAAGATGATACTCGCACTTACACGACCACTGCCACTTTTAGCTTCTCTTTTTTGGCCGGTTTGAAGAAAGTTGTTTTTAACTGCGTATATATGTATAATCGCCAAGGTTAAGATGATGAAAAATATTAATGCTACTAATATTTATATAGAATTAAAAATTTTAAAAAATATGGTTTAAAGGGTTTAAAATTAAAGTTTTATGATAAAAGAAGTAGTATCTAAAAGAATTGGTAGAAGTAAAATATTTTTGTTACTGTGGTAACTATCTTAATAGGAAATCTCACTTTTGCTTAGCTGACGTGGATGAATCTAGCGTTTTTTTCATTGAGATCGTCTGATGCGGTAATATGCACCGCAAGATTTACTAAATTTGCCATTCTGCTGTCGTCCGGATGGGAAGAAGAAGGGTTTAGGGCTTTGAAAGCTGAAGCAACAAACAAACTTTCACAAAAGTCCATTGGTCATTGAAGAAATCCATATTTCGTCGGAAAAAGAAAATGCTACCTCGATGGAACAGAGCTTTGGCGCATCTCTCAAAGCTGCGCTCATTAAACTCCATTGAACTGGGGAAAGATTTTAGTATGATTGGTCGCCAGAGCTATGCAGCTGTAGCGCCTGCTGCCCCTGATTCCCCCGACAAATCTTTTCCTACCAGATCAACGGTAATTTGTTTCTTTCAAAGCTACCCATTTCGAGTTTAAACGAATAAAACTCTGCCTGATGATCCGGGTTGTTGTTTTGGAACAGGTAAATTTGGATAAAATGTTTTGGTCTAAGCCTTGTTCATTGGCTTTGGCCCCAGACTCTCCCCTCAGAGTGGAAGACCCTAAGTATGAGGGCATTAAGCTTATTATTCTCAAGATGATGCTCTTCTATAGTAAACAAAGCAAGTCTATTCGAGGGGCAAATGTGATATACCGGCGCGTCCTTTCACAAGTTGATGAACCTGCTATATATGAAGGTCTGTCGTCTGCTATATTTATGTATTTATTTAATTTTTGTTAAATTTCATAATTTTGCTTTCTCGACTGTCATATTAGCATTGGCTTCATGAGTGATATAAATTAAAACCCATATCTTTCTTGGTTCAGTATTTAACTTGGAGAAGACCTTCAAAATGACATTTTCTCTGCTTGTACTTCATATGTGGCTCTGCTTACGCCGCTTAAAAGCAGAAGGAAAAGACGGTGTTGAATTAGGACAGCACCTTTATGAGATCTACAATCATGATGTTGAGCTTAGAGTATCTAAAGCTGGGGTATGTCATCAGTGTAGGAGTTATTTCAATGTGGATAGCATGCTATCGATGAAGATACCATTTTGAAGCTTTATCATGTATTTATTTGGTTAGAATAGTCATTTGCAGCTAGTTTATCATCATTGGAATGGCAGGTTAACTTACTTTTGACAAAGTGGATGAAAGAATTGGAGAAGATATTCTATGGAAACATTGTTGCCTATGATGCTGCATTGCTTCCAGAGGCTAAACAGGAGGAGCTAACAGACATCATATGGCGGTAAGATCTTTATCAGAACTTGATCTGGCAGTTGTTTAAAATTTTTGACAATAGTCTTCAATGCAACTTGTTACTAATTCTATGCTCCTGCAATGAGTTTCAGTTTTATTTAATAGTTGATATGCCTACTATTAGAACGTTACTAGTGGGATGAAATTTGTTATATTGAAACCTGGTTTTTTGCATTCAGCTCAAACTTTGTTTTGATTAATCATGGCCTCCTGGGCCAGTTTGGCTGGAGCTGAAAGTTATAGCAGTTCTCACCTCTGCTTAAGCTTAACATAACCCAATGTTACTTGCATCACCATTTGGGAGGCATCTTGGCCAATGCAATTGCTCCTCATTTTCAACATTGGTTTGACATTTTGCAGGAATGTCTTTTCTGATGATGGAACATCTAAACCAGATGCTGCTGCATTACGTACAGTCCAGGTATGTTCTCATCTTTTCTTTTGTTGTTGTAATTAATAGTGATGTAAGTTGTGGTGTTGGTTCATTTTACTTCTGAAGTATTTTCTTTAGTTTCTTTTGAAATAGAAGCAATGCCAGTATATTTAAATTTCTACATGCTGGAGAAGAGTCATTATGGTCATTTAGCATAATGTGAAATACAGTATGAGCAACCATAAGTTTATCTCTAGAGTTGTTCTGACTTGGATGCTTATCTTGTCTGCCATTGTGGTCTATATCCGTGGGTTAAGAGAGTCAGAAATTTTCCTCTGAATTATCATTTATCAAATTCCCCCCACACTCTCCCTAGTTTTATTATGTGGAGTTGAAAGGATAGCATGACTGAGTCTTTACACTTTTGTCTGCAGGCAATGGCAAGGTATGTTCGTCGTGAAGTCACTTGCCTCTCTTTAACTGGTAGGTTATGTTTTGTCTATCCAACTAACTCATAAATGGTGGTTGTTTGTTTTGGTTATTTAATGGGCACGTGGAGTTCTGATTTTTGAAAATGATCCAGTAGATATCATTGAATCCAACGCCTCATGCTAACCTAAATTTTGGCATTTGATATGCAGATAAGGAAGCCATGTTTTCTGGGAACTTCATTTTCACCTCATTGGAAAACAGCTCACCTGATCCTATGAGAAGGTAGAAAGTGTTCCCACTTTCTGATGTGAGGATTCAAGTTTCCAAGAATTGCTTCTACTTAGGCAAAAGGGAGGGGAAGAGAGGGAAACAAAATTAAAAGAATGAAATAATGGTCGCTCATGCTAATCTATGCTGGTAAAGTCTTCATATCACAGTTAAACTATTTTGCCAGCGTTTAATTATTTCATTACAGCAAGAGGGTTTTTGAGCAAGAAATTGATGTATTCATTTGTGGCATTAATTGCAGATTATGCAACAAAATGTGATTGTAATACAGTTAATATTTAATAGTAATTATTTTTTCTATTCCAAAATGTAGTTGATTTCTGTATTTGGGGTAAAAACAAAATATAATACAATTCTTGCTTCTGTTTTTTTAATCTAAATTAGTTTTTGTTATTTGTACCTCGCACATGGATAATTTAAGATGTAAACATTATAATTTTTTTATTAAAATTTTAATTTTTAATAATAAAGAACGATCGTATAATGAAAATAATTTTTTATTGTTAAACCATATTGCATAGTTAATTATTATATTAAACAAATAAAGCTATATCTAGTTCCTTTAATTTAGGTGGTTGGTTTTCTGTTAAAATTAGCCAATGGAGTACTTAAATCTAAGTTTGAGAAGTTTTCTTTTGGATATATCCATTCAGTATATGTCTTATTTTCTTTATTTTTTTTAGTTAGAATTTTAAATTTTTCTTTACTATTTTAAGTTAGTTTATGAAATTTTCTATGTTGTGCTTCTGGCTTATGCTATGTTTCTTTTTATATCTTCCAACATAATCTATATGTATATATATATATATATATATATATATATATATATATAGCTAAACAAGAAATTCACTAAGAAAATAACTGCTGCATAATACTCTGTTTTTCGTAAAGGGTTTACCCTGTTCTGCTAATGAAATGATACTAATTTTCAAAAGAAACAAAAAAATAACTATACTTGTAATTAATTGAAACGGTAGATTTTTTTTTTTTTTGCTCATTATAATATTTGAATGGGAATTTTGAAACACAATCTAGAAAAGTGGGAATTTTGACAGTTCCAACTGTTTGTTTGGGATGGAGAAGGGCTGCTAAGTTTTTTAATTTTATATGGAAAATTTATATGATTAGATCTTACTACAAACAAAATTAGAGCCACAAATTCTAGATTGTCCTTCGTACGAATCGATATAAATAACGTTGTGCTTGATAGAGCATTGACTAGAGAAAAACGAAGCCCACAACCAGAATGTCAAGTCTCAAGCGTACTTGGGAATCATCTGCACCTGTCTTACCCTGCAATCTTCCTGCAAAGAAGAGAACTGAAACAAAAGAAGTTGAACAATATATATATATATATGGATGCACTCTAGAACAAGTCCAAACAGAAAGAAATCACAAGACCTTGCTCTCAAATTTCCCAACCAAAATGCTTTCCACTAAGAGAAGCAGGGCATCCTCTTCAAATTCTTATCAACTTTTGTCATCATCATCTGCTGATTTGATAGCCAGCGATGATAACATCTTGACTCTAATCCTTCTCTGCCTACCTTTAAAATGCCTCCTCAAATTCAAGACCGTATCCAAACACTGGCTTTGTCTCATCCCAAATACGATGGTAGAACTATCTCGGGCCTCTTTGTGCGCCGTCTTTCAGGTCAAACTAAAGCAGAATATGACTTTATAAATCTTGCTCCCAAACCCTCTCGTGCTCCCTTTCAGCCTCTCACTTTTGTTGACGACCCATCAGGGATCAGAATCCTGCAATCTTGTAACGGCCTCTTGTTATGTTGTAGCTTTCCTGCTAATCGTCCAGAGACAACTTATTACATTTACAATCCTACTACAAAGCAATACACAGTACTTCCTGGACTAAGTCCAGTACCACGTGGCAGGTCTTCGAGGAATACTTTTGGTGTCAGTTTAGCTTTCGATCCTTCAAAGTCACCTCATTACAAAGTGATTTGCATCAGGAATTGCGATTCTGATTTACCGGATCATTACCAGATAGAGATTTACCCATCGAGAACCGGGCCCTGGAGGCCTTCCGGTTGTCCTTTCGCAGCACCAATCAATGTACAATTCAAAATGGTGTTTTCTGGAACGGTGCAATTCACTGGCTTAGTGACTGGGGAGATTCACTCTGCTTTGATGTCGAGGAAGAGCGAATCAGAGATTTGCCAATGCCCCACGTCATTGGAGATGTGCGGCTATATAGATATTTTGGACAATCAGGGAGCCATTTGCATCTTATTGAAGTCTCTGGGTCGGACACTTTACAGTTTGATGTGTATGAGATGGAGAGAGACTACTCTGGCTTGTTTGTGAAATACCAAGTTGATCTTAATCCAATTGCAGCAGCAATTCCTGAGATGGCTAGGGACGATGTTGATCCGGTAGACTTGCATTCTTATGCATTTTCAATACTCAGTGCTGTTCAGGAAGAAACTGATGAGGACTCATTTTTGGTGCCGCACTTACCCAACAAAGCCATACGGTACAATTTCAAGGATGGTAGTTTCAGTAAGCTTCATGATTTTGCTCCTCCTCGTACTAGAGTTGGGGATGACGGTTCACTGGAATTTGACTGTTATGATGCTTATCAATTCACTGAGAGCTTTGCTTGCGTCTGACCATATAATCTATGTTGGAAAAGTTTTGGAGTCCAATTATCGTTTTCTACAAGTTTTTCTGCGTGTTTGTTGTGGCTCCATATCTTGGAAAATGTAACCAGTAACTGGGGTTTGATTAGTAAAAGTTCTTTTTCAATTGAAAGCTGGCGCATCTGAAATATCTGAGTCACTTGACATGAAAGTGCTCGTGAATTTCAGAGCCAATAGCCAGGTTTCCCTTCAAACCAGGGCGCCGACCCGAGGTCTACTATTGCAAAGCAATACTTTAATTGGTCAAATGTTACAGAAAATTTGAGTCCAAAATTTCTGGCCAAAGAAAACACTGGTAAAGAGGCAGATGGGTCCCTCGTTATTAAAGAAAATATGTTGAATCCAAACTGCTTCTATTGAGCCAGATGAAACCCCTGGAAGTTTAACCATACCATCGGTAGAAAGACTTGGAGATGCCACCATGTTTGCTGATGATGGGATAACGACAGCTTGAAATCATCCAAATCAAAAAACCCAATTACGTCAGATGAAACTGACTGAAACGTGCCATGAAATTTCATGGAAGAAAAATGAACTGAAGGTGAAAAATCATAATATCAATTTGCATGTCAACCCCAAGTCTTCGTACCTTCTCCAAACTTTAAACGATATGTTTGAGAACAGTGATCAACTGGTGCTAAATTGCTAATATGAAAATTGACTTTCTTATTCCTTTTTTTTTTTTGGGATAAATGGGGCAATTTTATTTATACCACCCACCCCATTTTAACATTAACTGGCTTGCTGAAATTTATGCCGGTTTTCATGCAAGAATCTACCGGTCAATCCATCCTAGTCCCTGATAATTTTTTTTTAATGCATACCAAGGTGCTGCGCCATCTTCCAAGTAACAATTGCTTGGCAATTGCAGAACAACTTCCAATGACTTTTCTCATATTAATATTCTAAGCAACTCAACAAGAATTCAAGCCACTGAGAGCATTATAAACGAGATGAACTTGCAAGATTGCATCTGAAGCTGTATAAGAAATGACCTCCATGAAAAGACAGGAAGTTCAAAACTCACACACCAAACCAGCAGAGATGATAGGCAATGACGATGATATTCTCATTGATGGGAGCTCAAAATTTCCCTCTGCCCTCTTCTTGCGGGTGCCGCCTTATTCAAACAAGCCTAAATACCACTTCCTTCCACTAGATGGAAAACCAGCTCGTGATCCAATCAGATCTCTCACTTTCGCTGATGACTCTGCAGGCGTCAGTATTTTACAATCTTGCAATGGCTTCTTGTTGTGCCGCAGCAACCGCCGGACTGGAGAACATAATCGGAACTACTACATTTACAATCCCACGACCAACAAATACACTATCCTTCCCCAGCCTGGCAACAGAATTCCAAACACTATTTTTTGTGTTATTTTAGCTTTTGATCCCTCGAGATCGAGCTATTACAAAGTTGTTTTTGTTCGGAGCTCAAGGTCATCTCCTCATCTTTACCAGTTGGAGATATACTCATCTGAAACTCAACTTTGGAGTTTCTCTAGTGAAATTCCCAAGGTTAATTACAGTCGATGGGCCTATTGTTGTGGTGCCATTTATTGGATGAGTTACTCTATGAATTTCCTTTGTTTTGATGTTGATCAAGAGAGATTTCGAGAAATTCCAATGCCTGAAATTCCTGATGACTGGGGCCAACAGCCCAAGTGCAGATACTTTAGAGAGCTCGGAGGCCGCCTGCATCTTATCTTGACCAATGGCAGGCATAGTACCCGGCAGTTTGATGTTTATGAGATGGAAAAAGACTTTTCCGGGTGGTTTGTGAAGTACCGAGTCGACCTCAAAGCACTTATATCGGCATATCCAGAGATGACTCGTAGCTACGCTCATCCATCAGATTGGGATTACCATGCATTTAGAGTACTAGCTGTTGTTTGTAAAGAAAGTGAAGGGTCATTCATGGTGTTGCATACACCGCCTAAGCGCATCCTACCGCTTTCCAAAGCCATCCAACTCCCCTCCCTCCTCCATGTTTGCCCTCTTTGCCAGACTGGCCCGTCCCCCCCCCCCCCCCCGGCTCGACCGACCGGCATCGTGACCCCACTCGATCTCCTCCCGCCGGCCCCCTGCCTCCCTCCGCCGTGGTAGGTCAATCTTCCTACAGTTTCAAAGATGGAACTCTCACATTGCTCAAGAATTTTGCTCTGGTTGGCAACCAGACATTGAGGGATGTAGCAACGTCGAAAAGGTAAGGATGTGTATCCTCATCGACTTTCTCCCGTGTAGGAAGTCGGCCATTAGCAAATGTAGGATAGATTATGGGTTGCTCAAGCTTCTTGTAGACCAGCTAGCTGGAGGTCTGCCTTTCCTTCTGTCAATTTTGACTGTTTCTTTTTTCTGGTATAAGAATTAAATTATAAATGAAAAGATGGCTAATTTCATGGCTGGTTGTACGTATGCTAGCTCAATTATCTTCAACAATGCAAGGGTTTTACGCATCAGTCCATGATTAATAATCTGTTTCGAGTAGCAAATAGGTAAAAGTATAACTTCAAAATCACTCTCACAAGCTATATGAAATTCAGAGTGAGGAAAATGTTTCTATTCAATGGATAAATTAGAAGAAACACTTTTTCCCACAAAAGTCCAAGATGCTTGTGGGAGATGATGCTCATTACCGGTGTTTGCGGCACTTATTTTGCAATGGTACTCAAGAATCATGAAAGCTTGGGTGCAAAATGAAAAAAGTGGATGTTCTAGAAAAGAAAAAACTATTGGAAGGGCAAAAAGCTTAGACAAATGTTAAAGTTGATTAGATTTGTAGTGACCAGTTATGTACAATCAAAGCTGTGAATGCAAACTGGCAAAGCATAACAAAACACAACCAAACTAAGAAAACTGACAAGTGTGAATCTAATGCAATGTATATTCCAAATGTTTTGGAGCAGACAAAGGTTGCATGAGCGGAACAAAGGGTATTGCTCATAGGCATTTACCATGTCAACCAAGGACATTTACAGATTGTCTCATTGTTTGGGTAGAAAAAAAAAAAGGAGGAAGAGGGCAAGGGTCCACAAAAAGTTTTATATGGTGCCAGATGACAATCTAGTGCAGAATTCAGGGGACTATTTGACCAAAATTGCCAATCTAAAAAAGTGGTTGTAGCTGTTCCGGGAATAAATTGAATGAATCCCCATCACAGCTCAACAAGTTATTCTGCTATTCCAATCAGATGCATGCTCACCTACCCAGCTCCCATTGTCCGTTTAACTCCCTGTGCCAGCTAAAAGATAGGGACACTACAATACACAAATACGCAGCAAAGATTTGATTGAATATAAATTGGCCTACATAGCTAGTTGAATATACAATTAAGGATTCGCTAAGATAAGAGATAATCAATGAGAATACAATTTTTTTTTAAAAAAAAAGGAAAAATCTAGTCAGCTATCAAAATGACAATGCTGTTGCTATCCAAGGGAGGAGCCAAAGATTAAGCAAGCCACCAAACATGGGATTAAAAATTTATGTCCATCATATCTATTCTTGGAAAGGCTGGAAGCTGACCTGCAGAGCATGGGAACTGACCAGAAATCCCCTATTGCAACTGCCAAGCACCTCGCTTCATTCCAGTATTTCTGTTGCTCTATATCCACTTGATGGTTAAGGCAATAACCCAAAAATCCATGGAGATCCAACTATAGGGATAGTAGGACTGACATAACAATTGTTTCAAATTTACATGCCTTTGTCTCTCTTAACTGGGGCCAGATTGGAACATTTATTTTGTCATAGAGGTACTTTGATAATAAAGAAATCCAGCAATCCGACAAACCCAATCACAAATTCTGCAATCCTGGTTGGATGGCTAAGACTTTCACTTTTGCTTTAGTAGAGTACCCTGAGAAGAAACTTTCTTTACAAATGTCAATATCATCAATTATAAAACCCTGGTCACGTAGCAAATATTCAACCTTTTTGCTTCAAGAGTAACCCTTTTTACTGTTCCCGTAGACATCAATATTGTCATTGTCACCACTATTACTGCGACCATCAAATGCAATTCATAAAATCTAAATTTAGAAATTTAGCCTGACATCAATCGAACAATGAACTAATACCAATGCCCCTGTTCATAAATATTCCTGCAAAATGAATGCACGAGCTTCTACTTTCCAATTTCTTCAAGCTTCAGGAGCACTTGTCTGCTATTGGGTCTAAGAGAAGGAGAAGGAGAACAACAAGCCATGGTAAGCTGAAAGAATTTAAGGATGGATTCTTCAGCAACTGGGTTCCCCTGATCATTGCTGCTCCGAAGAAGTATGTCTGGATGATACAGATCGCTAATTCTATGGTCTAGAACTGCATTTCGCATGAAGTTTGGCAGATAAAAATCCTCATCAGGGGTTGGCTTTTCATTTATTGGTTCCTTTCCCGAAAGTAGTTCAAGAAAGATGACCCCAAGGCTGTATATATCAGTCTCTTCGCTTGCATCCCTCATTTTGATGAGCTCAGGAGCTTTGTAGCCCTCGGCTGCAGAAGCTTCAAGCATTTCTTGGGCAGAGGTAGGATTCAAGAGTAGATATAAGCCCAAATCCGAGAGATATGGCTGGTAATTGCGATCCAAAAGTATGTTCTTAGACTTAAGATTTCCATGGACTACTGGCTTTTGCAACCCAGTGTGTAGATGATCCAATCCTCTGGCCATACCAATGGAAATCTTATAGATTATGGTCCATCTATGACACTCCCCATTCCCATCTGCCCAGAAAAGCATAGTCTATTCAAAATCTTACACATTCTAACTAAAAGGAATCATGCAGAAAGAAGATTTCAACTTTTACTTTAGCATTCGAATCAGTTGAAAACAAAATTGATTTTGGTTGTTGAACATTATCGGAAAACTATAGAAGGGTAAACTCAAAGCATTATTCTCATGGAGATAGAATTATGGAAAGGGAAGGGAAAAGGACAAAGGTTGGTGCCGACGTATAAATATATGCAGCAATGACACTAATGGATGCTAGCCAATGCGTGTGAAGGGGATGTATAGTCTACAGACAGACAAAACAAAGTTCATAAACAATTTTAATGCAGGTTAGGACTTCTCGGTAAACCACACCCCATCTCCCCTTCCCTTCAATTAAAATCATAATAAATAAACCTCTACAAAAACCCATATCTCAATATGATAAAATAATAATAATAATAATAATAATAACAAATAAATGTCAAATTTTTTACAATATACGAATTTAGTCTACTTCAAATAAGAAGATAGTTTTTTTTTTCTTGTAATTTAAACTATAAGCGAAAAAAAAGTTGAAATGAAGAAGAGTTTGAACTGGAAAGCCTTAAAATATACCCATGAATGGAAAAAAACCCAGATAGCAAACAGAAAGCTTTTCAATAATCCTTATATTTTAATTATTAATTTGCCCTGCTTCAAATCTAGAATTACTGTCAAATTTTAGTTAATAATTTTGTATGCGAATTGAATCCTGTATGAAATCAATTTTTCCTTTGGATTTTCTGCTTTAGGGAGATCAAAAGGAGAATCCGTCTTCCTTTTTATTCCATTGTTCCTAGAAAATGAGAAAACTTGGCAAGAAACAAAACCTTGTTTGATTGATGGGAGAATAAAGAAAAAACTGAATCTTGTGTTTCGGAAAATAAATAAGAACTCGAGTCAACTAGGCCAAGTAACTGAATTTAACCTCAACTGTTCGATCAATGTCTAAACTCTTTTGTGCATTTTCTTCCAAACCCCAAGCATCAAAATGAAATGAACAGAACTGAAGAAAAAAAGGACTCACCTCTGATTAACTGAGCCAGATTGCCATGCCAATAAAAAGGATGAACAAGAAGCTTCTCTCCTCTAGGCCCAGCATAAAATCCCAAAAGAGGCACCAAATTGGGATGTCTAATGCACCCCAACAGCTGAACCACATCCCCAAACTCTTCGTCTCTCAAGGCACACGCTGGCCTCAAAAACCGAAGCAATCTGACCATGTTGCTCCTCTGCAACAAGGCCTTGTACAAGGTTCCATAGTTGGACTTTCCAATCACTTCACCAGGAGCATCGAGAATGTCACAGATGGTGAGGTCTTGTCCGCCGCTGAAAGTGATCAAGTCCTCTATTTGTGACTCATCTTCATGCTTCTGCTCTTTGCTTTCTATGTCACCCACCTGGTCATTCCTCGATGTTCTTTTGCGGTAAAAGAAGATGATAAGTACGAGAATGAACAAGAAAGCTGTTGAAGACAATGCGAGAGCTAGTTTCAACATGTTGGTGTTTTTCATTTCATCAAAATTTTTGATTCTTTTATGGTTTTCACAGACAAGGTTTGCAGCTCGGCTAGCAAGTGAAGATCCGGGTAGTGCAGTGTTTAGATATTAAAATAGAAAGTTGCGTTTTGAGTGGAAATTTCTTTTGTTAGGGACAGGTCGGGTATAGGAGACAAGAACTTGTAGATAGATTTGAACCTTGTGCTTTGTGTGGGGTGTGGAACCAAAGATTCTAAGGAACTATTTTGAGGATGAAAATTTGAACTCTGAGACTTCCTTTGCACTGGAAGAGAGACAGAGAGAGAAGGAGGAGGGCTGAGGGGTTAATGCATGTGCAGAGTCAAAAATTGGTAGGAAGAAGAGAATTAAGAGCAATTGCCATGTGAAGCTTTACTACCTTGTTTGACCATTTTGTTGGCGCTGTTGGTGTAAATTTGGCAGAACTGCCCCATGGCTTTTCTTGTTTTGGTTCCTAGCTCCATAGAATTACAGCAAGCTCAAGTAATGGATGTAAAATCATACCAGTTATGGTTATCCTTTTACATTTCTCTAATTAAGAACGTTTAAAGTGGGTAATACACATTTCTCAGAATCCGTATATGTATCTTTGGGTTTATAAAATAGCACATTCTTAACTGGTTTTGGTGTGAAATAGCACAACTTTTTTACCCAAAATTTTCTTTTAATAACATGTTCATAAAATAATCCACTGCTATAAAAATTCAACAACTCTAATCAATGTGCACTTGAGTTTACAACACAGTTAGACGATCAACATAATGGCATTAATAATAATTAGAAACAGTTCAAATTAAAGGTTAAAAAAAAAATACATTCTTGACATCCAATCTTCCAATGATAAACCTCAAAAGCAGCAAATATCGAGGACAAAATATCTCATGTTAAGAGAACCTGCCTAACATAAGCCTAAACATTGAAGCAAGCAGCCTTTTACCCTTTTTCAAACAGGGTAGCGCTTAGCTTACTGGTCTGATTTTAGGGACACATGGACCCTCCTCCCCCTTGTTACTCACAAATGCGGCTTTCAATAAAAAATAAGAAAACTTTAGTATATTTCTTTCTACAAATTGAAAAGCAAAAGATTGGACTGGAGATTGTAAAGGACAAAGGAAACAAAAGGTTTAAGATGCCGGACCATACCTTACCTAAGTCCCACTTTCTTCAGCTACTTTGATTCATATGCTAACAGAAGTGATTGTCAGACTTTATTTTATTTTTGCTTATTTTTAGTTTTATTTTTCTTTTTCTTTTGTTTGGGCTAAGACCCTTTTTTACTTTTTTTTAATTTTTGGCAAAAATTCTATCATAAGAATGATTTGATTCCATTGGTGGCCCATTTGTGATAATGGCAATACAAATTCATTGATGTCCGTATGATATTGTTATGGTATAAAATTAAGAACCTTCAATTGCATTCGGGACCAAAGCTGGCCCATAATTCTTTCTCATTGC
>NW_018397261.1:4948625-4977793 GCF_002168275.2 Theobroma umbraticum
CCCTTTTTGCCCTTTCCTAATTGCGGAAAATGATATCATTAATTTTAATTAAAAAGTAATGATTTTTTATTTTAAAATTAAAAAAATTAAATTTTATTTATAAATAAAAACAACCATACATCAATCGAAGTGTTAATAATTAATTTTTTTTTTTAAAAAAGTAAGTGTATATAATTTTTGTGGTGTGCCATCAAGTGAGAGGAAACTACACGTGTAGCTCGTTAGACTTTGGAGATGTGATGTATAGGGAAGATTAAAAGGTTGGAGCTCCGGTGGTGGTCCAGATCAGAAATCAGGAATGTAAATTAACGGCGCAGATTGATGAGCTGTTAGGGGGACCCCAACCCCAACACATAATCAGGCGAAGCGAGAGGGGTGAATGAGATGGTGATGGCTTGTTGTTTTAGTCAAAGCCAAATTAGAATTGGATGGGACCCGCTTCCCACCACGTGAGATAATGCTCCTCTTATCTCCACCATTATTGCCCCACCTTGTTTTACTGTTCTCTCCCATCTAATTTAATTTAAGCCATCAACTTTTTTCTTTTTCTTTTTAGTATTCTTAGTCCCAAAATTGGTGAATATTCAATCTTATTTATTCCCATCCATATTTTCAGTTCAAACATTTAATTTTGTTATAAATTATACATATATTTTATTTAAATAGAATTAAACAAATGTAATATATAAATTTATATTGATGCATGTATTTTTAGAACATTCACCTTGAAAGGAATCCATTCATCATATTTTTCTTGTAGCACAGCATTTACTAAACAGGTATGGTGTTGGTTTATTAAGCGTAAAAATCTTGTGCCTTCAAAATAAATATTCAACAATGTATTAATTAGATAAGGATATGTAGAGATATGAGATTTGAAGAGGCATCAGTGTGGCTGGTTCACCTACCAATGTTATTATAAGGTAACACTTTAAGAAAGAATCAAAGCAAAATTATGAATTTGTAGTGTTGACAAAAAAGGCAAAAGAAGTTGTTATAGGCAATTGCTTGTAATTGCCTTTTGCATACATTGAAGTAATTGTAAAGTATATGAACTATTGGATTAATTACATATATTACCCTACAATTACGTCATTTTTAGTACGATACAAGCAAAACTTTTTCTTAAGATAAGCTCGGATAATGAAGATAATTTTATTTCTAATCTTATAAATTTGAATCATTTAAATATTAAGTTTTTAATTTTATTTAAATTAAAAGAAAAAAGAATACAAGAAGACAGATGTGATTTAAGTGAAAACTAGGATGGAAAGACCTTGATTATTTAAGAATCTTCATTGGACATATGTGTAGAGACATCATTTAAAAAATATAGTCAGAAATAAGCACATGTGGTAATGGGACAATATACTGTCTGCTTCAAAGAACTAAGAAAAAACCGTCCAAATCCTATCCAACTCATGTTGGTTTATAAATAAGGTTTGGTTATTTTCCCAGATTTCAAACAGCACAATATCATAGAATATCATCACATGAGCCCACACTGTGCAAGGAAAAGACCATTTCTTTTGTGCTGCTTGGAAATCTCTTCTCACCTTTGTCATTTTGGCATCTTCCCTTCCTTTTTATATTCAGTTTATTATACTCGATGCAGACTTCCAAAAGCTATACGCTTGAAAACACATGGCACATGCAGAATATGGATCTTCAAAATCTAAAAGTCGACAAAGTTTGATAGAGATTTTGTTTATCTTCAAGGCGGATATAGTTGTATCTCCTTTGTCTTGAAGGAATGTACTATTCCTTGTTTCCTTAATTTAGTATGTAACAACATATCTTATTTCTTTCTCAAAAGTCTAATTATGACATCAACTCTGGGGGTAAGCTTTCCCTTTCTCTTAACAAAAATGGCAGACTTTCAAAGTTAATTTTTAAATTGAGACTATTTGAACAATTTTATATACCAACCTTAATCATAATGTGCTAATTGTAAAATTAAAATCTTTTTTATCGAATTGAAAAAGTAAAATTCTAAATATGTAAATAGAGTTTACCCGAAATTAAAGTATGATTCATGTAACCCAAGCCTGAATTGCGTAAACAGCAGGGCAGCGTGAGGGGTAGTCCTCAGTTGCCGTACTTCCTTTGTATTTATCTTAATCCAAAATTTAATGGCCCTCTCCTATTATCAGCCAGGGAAAGGGTCCAATGAACCGACCCTCTAGTGAATGCTAAAGCGAGGGGTGGCTTTTGGCGATGTGGTCCTGTCAAATAATGGAGGTGGTAGAAGGTAGATGCTAAATCTGCAGACTTCTGGTGACGCCAAACGTCGCGTCATTTTCATGGGAAAGAGGAACGGTTAGGAAACTGTTTAGGTTCACGTCATTGTCTTCATGGGAAATATACATTTGCCAAGTGAAGCCGAGGATAAGAATAGAGATCACCATCATCACCACATACAAAACAGGTTGAGGATATTGATTGAATGAAAGAACTTGAATATATGGAATTGAAAGGAGAAAAGATTCTAACCCTGGATGGAGTTGAGTATGTTGTAGTACATACAACAGCAACCCTGTTATCTACTTTTTTTTTCTGCAAACAATAATAGAAAAATTGACAAGAAAAGACACCAAAAGAAAGGAAAAAAACAAACCTCAAAGAGAAAACAAATGATCACTAGGTGGTACTTCCGCAGTAGAGTCAGAGCTTGCAGGTTCTGATATAAAATGACAAAAATGTATGGAGTCCATTAGGCCGGATTGTATGGACTACTCAGCTTGTTCCACTCTCAGTTCCAGCTGGCTCACTATTCTGCACTACTTGCTTTCACATCAGTTTCAACATTAAGCCCAACCATAGGTAGAAGTACAACAATCGTTTAGTAAGTCAACAAAAACCAGAAGAGAAACGAGAATCTTTATTTTAATCTGATACAATTTGACGAAATGGAAAAGAAGAGAGGGGGGAGACAGAGCTATCCAGAAGCAATTACACAGATGTAAATGGAAAATAATTCCTTCCACTATAACATACTATCAATCACTTTTTCTTTTTGTTAATTAATTGTGCATTGATGTCTATTGCAGTATAGTTGCTGGGTATGAATGTATTTACAAGTTACAAGAATAAAATTCCTGCTGGTTTTAGACAAGAATTATTCAGGCTTGCTGATTGACAACAGAGGGGTTCTATTAGGGAATGTAGTACATAGGAGAATTATTCAGGCTTGCTGATTGACAACAGAGGGGTTCTATTAGGGAATGTAGTACATAGGATTTGGTAACTTGAATGAACGACTGGACGGCGAGGAGCCCAATAAATCGCTCCATTGATCCCCAGAGTTACCAAGAATCCTAAATCCCTCTTCAACCATCTTACTCCTCTTTTCTGACTTAAATACTGTCGCTAGCTTGCTGTGTTCTTCAGAGTCTCTGCATGGAATGAAAATACAGGGATCATTCAGAGATTATTATGTCATAATAACAAAGCCTAAAGGCTAAATAGAACATTTCTTGAAGCAAATATAGAAGACATTGCTTCATGATAAAAGTTTGCATGTCTTTGTTTATGCTAGACGACCGAAAACAAAAGAAAAAGAATGAAGAAGTGAAAACTAAGGTAAGAATGAAACGTCAAATGTCAACCATATAACTTTAACAACTGAATACAAAAGCATCTTCATCTTTTCTTGTATGCCTTTCTATCATTCAGGCATAAATTGTGCACAGATACTAGTTAAAATAAGATAAACAGCTTGCAATAAAAAGCTGATACCCACAATTATGCTACAAAGGAGCTACTAGAGTTTAAAAAAAAAAAAGAAGTAACCATAAACTACTGTCAGGATTGCAAATGGATTGGATCAAATATACCAACATCTTAGGCCACATGAAAGCCAATAAATTGCACAATTACTACCTAGTTTCAGTTAATAAGGGTTATTACCTAGTTAAATGCAATATAGAAAATGTTAAAATCAAAATTGTATGGACAGAGTTCAGATGCTCAATGAATAGAGACTGATACAGATACAACTATGATTCGAAACTACTGTTAGTATACTTGTTACATATGCTAAAATAACTGATGAAGTCCCTTCTATGGAGGGGAACCAGAAAAAATCATGTGGCCAAAATCCAATGCATGACATGGAAAAATGGAAATGTACCCATGGTTCTGGCAATGCCAATTTTAACCAGAGAAATAGATGTAACATTACCACAAGTATGATTCCATAATTTCAAACCATGTTAGATGTGGTTTCAGAAACCATCATTGATGTAAGTAAACAAGTATACAGCTCCTTGGCATATTCTAAATGATCCAGGAACTAGGAACCTAGCAAAGGAGACCGCTACCTTAACATGGACTACATATCCAAGTGAAAATATGAAACTGCCACCTATTCCAAGTCTGAATATTTTCTAGTAAGCCCTATCAAAGTTAATCCTTACAAGCTTCCCTTGCATTCCCTCAGGGAAACTAAAAAATTCACCTTCATACTTTAGCAGAGAAGCCCCCCGCCGGATTATCTTAATATATTCCCATATAGAAGAAAAATCTTCATTATTCTTCCTATTATCTCATTCAGCAAAGCAGAACTTGGTGCACCACCACAAAAACCTGATCTCTCTCACTGTTTCACCCCATACAGGAAGGGATAAACAAAAATTTAAGAGAAAAAAAATTAGGTGGACACCAGAGTTAGAAGATTCCCAAGCATAACACAGATATGCTGGACAGCACGCAATCAGCATGTCAAAAGCAATATCTTGTCTACACTTTGAGTATAAATACTGCCTCTCGGAAAAAGGATTCAGATTAAATAGGCAATCAGGAAACTCAGAGACCAACATCTAGATCAAGAAAGCTGTCTACCAAGAAAATGTTAAGGCACATCATGGCATAGAAACCAGTAACTGGACTACTTGCTATAGACAGTATCAACAATTAGAACTCTAGGACAAAACAGATAAAAATAGCATTGCAGTCAAACACATCATATAATAGAATATATAAGTAACTGAATTCACATTTTTCAATCAAAAGACTAGTGATTCTCACCGTAAAATAAGCTTGTCCCAACTCCGAAACCCTGCTTTGGTCAAATTTTCAATAGTAACAGACCTTTGCTTTTCACTTCGCCCAGTCAGTAAGAAAACCTTGAAGCCCAAATCTAAAACCTTCTCATAGAGTTTCAGGCTGGGGTCTATTGCTGGTGCCATCCCCCTCTGAACCCACTTATCGAACTCGACAGGATCAAAAATCTCCAACCTGCAAATTCCCCATTAAACCCATATTAGAAATTAAGCATTTCACTCTCACAATGTCTTAGTGTCTCATACAAACAAACAATGTCCACAACAATTCAAGAGGAAAAAATATGTAAAAACCCCAAAGTCCTGTTAATCCAAATGCTGGTATTCTGTAAGATCGCTCAGGAAACGATAAATTGATGAGAAAGCAAGCACCAAATTCGTTTTTCCTCAAGTTTTTTCCACCAAATTACCAACCTAGTGCATGTTTACATTTCTCATATCCCCAAAAAAATATTTTTCCTAATCTAAAGTTTCTAATAAACCAAACAGCTCAACATTTAATACACACACACACACACACAAGACACGAAAAATTCCAAACAATTTTTCTTTGCTGAGATCCAAAAATAGCACAACCATATGAGAATGATGCTTGATTCAACCTAATGTAAATAATATCATCCCCATTCTCTTCTTCCTTCCTACATTTACTCGGCAACCAAAAAGCTTGAGAACAATAGAATAATACCCAAAAGTTCAAATCTCTTTAAATAAATTCCTTAATAAGATTCTTAAAAGTTAAGGGACACGCGTCAATATGCTTATTCCTAGCATCTCATAAAAGGAAATCCAAATTCCATACTTCTTCTATATTCCCACATTTTCTTAAGAAACAAACAACTTTTTAGAAAATACAAATAAAATAAAACCAAATGAATAACTTACCCATAACCATGCTCAGCGTAGTAAGGAAGATTGGACAGTAAAGTCTCATCAATATCAAAAACCCAAACATCTTTTCCATCACCACTTAGATCCACGCTCTTGGCGTAAACCCCAGCCTCATTCGCAACCCTTACGAGATCCACCGTATAACCGCGACCCGTCATGTAATCTTTAACATAAGCCCCACATTTCTCCGGAATTGTCTTCCAGGGACTTAAGTTGTTGGTTTCCACAGCAAATCTCCAGCTGGTACACTGTAATTTTAGCTCTTCATCGAAATTCTCGAACTGGGTTTCGATGCCTTCTGGGTATTGTATGATTAATGGTCTCGGGAGAAGGTGGGCGTTGAAAGTCTCGTGACAGAAAGTGGAAGATAATAAGGTAAAGAGAAGGAAAACTTTGACGAAAAGCATGATAAAAAAGAAGAAAAAGTTCCTGGGTATTAGAGAACTTTGATTAAGAATTGAGGCAAAGAAAAAATATGGGTATTGATTGAAAGGGGATTTTATAGAAGGGAATCTAAAGAGATGGGGAATTGAAAGAAATGGTAAAGCTGATTTTTTTTTTCTCGGTGGATATGGAGATAAGGAAGAAAGTGCGTTTCTTTGGAGACGGGCGAGAGACAAGAAAAACCTTTTGTAGCAGTAACGTTTGCTGGTCTGAAGAGGGAGACAGTGACGTGTTGTTCGAAAGCAAGAAAAGGGCGCTTTTCTTTTTTATTATGCCTTTTGGTAACGAACAAGGCTGCGTCGCCCTTTCTTTTCAAGCTCATGGTTGGAGGGAAAGGAAAAGAGCGGATCAAGGAGGTGGTTAAGTGGGACCCATTTGGCCGGTGGCTCAGGTGACAACGTGGCGATTTTTTACTGGGTCTCGTGATGTGGCGTGAAGATGACATGGATCTCATGTTGATTTACTTTTATTATTATTATTATGAATAATAAAGAATGAGTCATTTTGAGGTGGTCTTTATTTGGGGATTTAAAAAAATATATTTTTAAATATTTAGTGACTTTCTTGGGTTTTAAGTAGAAAGATAATAACAATTTCATGATTAGTAAAGGTTATACACAAGTAATTAAGTCCATTAGAAGCCTAAAATCATCAATTATATTATATTAATTTTTATGCGAAGCAGCATATTTTCACACTATTATCAAATTTTAAATCATAAGCTTAAGCTTTTATAAGCATATGTTAGCAACAATATGACAAAATCCTAATTTCGGTCTTTAACAATATGAAAACTCTTAAAAAAGAATTTAAAATAATTGACAACATACACTTTTAATTTTATCGTTTTTTCTTCAATTTCAATAAATTTAAAAATCATTAACTTAATATTAAAATTTAAAATTGTTAATATTGACATATACAAATTTGTATTTTTCATTAATCCAACTTGCATTTACTATTAAAAAAATAACCTACATTTATTATTAAGATGTGAATTCATATATGAATTGTCTATAAGAGAAAAAATTAAATATTATGATGATGTGACGTTGCATCTTTGATTGAATGAGTTATGAGAAAACTTTATATAATAATTTATTTCTATTAATTAGGACATGTTTTATATTTTCCTTTTTTGAAGAGGATGTCAAAATATTATTACCTTTATTTATTGGGAAAAAGAATCAAGCAGTATTGAAATGGCCACCAAATGCTTGGAGACTATTCTTAAAGCTTGTATTGCTATTCTTATAGTAAACTACCTAGCTTTTATATACAATTGCAATTCTTTGCACTGACAAACCTATTTCTTCCATGTAAAATGCACCTAAAAGCTGAGGGACTTCCTAAAAGGTTGTACAGTGTACAATGCTAGCAAAATCTTAAACTATATTTCAAGTTCCATAAAGAAAGCTTCTCCAGATGGAGGGAGGAAAATATCATTGTTTTCTGGACTTCCACTCCACAATTGCAGAAAGAAGATTGTAATTGGGTAGCAGGTTCTTATTTAATAGAGGCAAATTTGTCATTGGTGATTTATCATTCCCATCAAGCCATTTCTCTATTGCTTTGCGGTCATAGGTGTAGCCATCTGCAGCAACACATGGGTCATCCATTACATCCTGTAAAACGGGGAACAAAAACCAAAACACAACAATTTTCAATTAGACAACGAAAATTGCAGGATAGAAGAAAGTGAGAAGGCATTATCTAGAATAACTAGGAAAGACCAGTGCATATGGTCAAGTTCATGTTCAGTTAGAGTAGCAACAACAATAAATCCTTTTCATATACTCTCTAGTTTTTTGTTTATTATACATTCTAAAGGTGGTGGAGATTACATTGGCTTACCTTCAATATTGGGCAAATGAAGTGGTTAGGAGGTGCAGACTGCACTTTGGAAATTGAAATGCGAGCCCTATCTGCCACCTCCTTCATTCTCTCCAGTACGGGAAGTACTTGATCTTTCAAACCGGGTCTATCCTTGCGCCGAAGCTCTGCACAGCTCAATCCCAATATAGCTAATTCCCTTGTTTCTTCAACTGGCCAAGTCCCAGCCTCTGAATCTAAAATCCCTGCTAAGTTACCATCATCAATTGCTGTTTCTACCACATGAGTTAGTGCTATTGCTGGCTTTGCAGTTAGCAACTGCAAAATTACCATTCCAAATGCATAAACGTCAGATTTGGGAGATATCAACCCTGTTCTTTGATACTCAGGATCTATATAGCAGAGTGTCCCAACAGGTCCAGTGTCCCTGTACATAGTGGATGATGAGAGAGGATCTGCATTAAGCATCATGGAAAGTCCAACATCACCAATCTTGCTAACAAAGTTATGATCAAGCAATATGTTTGCTGGCTTCAGGTCACGATGAATGATTGGTTCTGGCTTTGAGTTGTGGAGGAAATTAAGAGCTGAGGCTACTTCCCAAGCAATTCTGTATCTCTCAAACCACGGGATGGGTGGGGTATTGTTCTTCCGGAGCAATCTATCCTCCAAGCTACCATTCTCCATGTACTCATAGACTAGGCAACCGTGATCAGGAAATTCAGGACATGCACCGACAAGGAGAAGCAAATGTGGATGGCGAATTTTGCTCAAGATTTCAAGCTGAAACAAAATACAAACACGAGTATTTAGTTGCAATTTTTTTATTCAGATCACCTCAGGGTCACATATTGTCCCAAAACAATAGCATTACACCAGAGGCATAATTAAGGTTGCATTCTATTTTAACAGAAAAACATAATAAGATGCAATGTTGCCCCTATTCTTAACTCAGAGAGTCGAGACAATTTCCACGTGATTATTGAAAGAGAAAACTCACATAAGGCATATGAAATTCCACATCGATTTTCGTTAATTATCTATGAACTATGATGGTTTGGTTTTATCCAAGAAATTTCATACCTCCTGCTGGAATTGCTTAGTTCTACTATTCTCTTTTGAGTGGAGAACTTTCACTGCCACAGCTGTATGATGCAACATGCATTTATAGACAGTTCCATATGCTCCCATCCCAACGTTAAGATCTTCAGAGAATGAGGACGTAGCTGACACAATCTCTTCCCATGTGAACTTTTGGTATTGCTGCACAGAACCTATGAGAACGTTCTCAAGCTTTTCTTTCTCTTTAGCATCGTGAAAGGCTTTCATCTCTGCTTCTCGCCTCTGTGAAGCTTCCCTGTTGGTACATTCCTTCACATGCTCAACTTCTCTTCTTGCAGCTTCATACTTCTCCTTCTCCTGTCTAGCTAATTCTTCAGCTTTCTCCTCCTTAAAACTTATCTCCTTAAACTTCATTGCCTCCTCTAGACGACGTTTTCTTAGAGCATTCAACTGAGAAAACACAGAGGTGGAGCCCATTAGTGTTAACAAAGAAAGAATTGGATCGGTCTCTAAACCTTAATATCGTTTTTTGACCTTACACACTATAGAGGGTTAGTTCTTAAACAGAGATTGGACCATAATGTGAAGTTCACCCCAACTAGAATATACCAACCATTCTATCAGTTAAGGAATTCATTATAACTTGACAATTTAACATTTATGCATTCAGATAAGGAAAGAAGATTGTTAGAACAATTTAGAAAGTAAGAAGCTCAGCAACAACTAATGCATCCCGTAAATTCTGGGAAATAAAACATCAGGAAATATGGCTGAAAAACTTTGTTGAGAAGGACCAGGAATGCTAAATGGCAGCAAAGATGTAATTTTCTTTGAAGTCTTAGTTGCATTGAAACTTCAACCACAAAGTAAAAAAAAATAAATTACTCCACAATAATTTCAGGAAGAAGGCAAAGGTGATATTATGCAACTAACCTTCCGAGATGCATCAATTGTCTCACTTTGAGCTATTGCATACATTCCTTGAACGTGTCTGAGTTCAGTTCTCAGCTTTTCTAGCTCAAAGTTAACATATACCTGCATATATGATTGAAAACCCAAACTTAACTCCAGTATAAATGTAAATGTCACATTGACCTCGAAGATAAACCAAAAGACACTACTCTTTTCAGTAACATCACATCTTTCCTTGCTGAAGCATCTGCTTGAAACAAAGCTGCAGCTTAAAGATCAATATAAATGCAATTTACAACAAATCTGAAGTTCGTCATGACCTTTGCTAAAATGATGTGTATTATATACTATACTAAAAGACTGAAAAACATTAAGCAGAAATCATTTAAGCACTGTGCTAATTCTGGAGTTCAGCCATGGATATTTGTTAACTAAACAAATGATCATACAAAATAATGAAATACCTTTCTTATTAACGCTACCATGATGCATTATTTCACAAATGTTTAAAACTACCTTTAGTATCTATTACCTGAAGGAAGAAAAAGCTCAAACAAAAAATAAATCTAAGCTAGGCCAATTATGATCTCATAGGAGGTACCAATAATGTGCATTAGTGGATCCTATTTTTGAAAAATAAAGGCAACAGCCACCTGATGTTCAGAGAAAGAATTGTCTGTCAGCTCATCTGAGGTAGAAATTTGATCTGATAAGCATGATTGTTGATCTGTTGGCAAACTTCTGCAACTAGAATTCTGACTGACTGCTTGTCTAGTTTCTGAACTGCTAGGACAGGCACTCATATAATCCTTTCCTGCCACAATGTCCAGAGAATGACACCTAGAATGGTTGATATCAGGAGATCTAGACTGGGTGGACTCAAGCGATCTGGACTGGTTAATCTCAAGAGAACTTGTACTTGAATGTAAAAATGTCTGATTTATGGTTGAAAGTGCTTGAAATCGCTGCATTGGTAGGGAAGGCGAATGGAAAGTAGCATAGGATGCGACTGAGCCCAATTCTACAATTACAGAAAACAGCAGTGGAGGTTGTCAATGAGTTTTACCGACTATTCCAACTCACCAAGAAACTAGTAATTAGCATTTTATTCAGATAAAAAAAGAGTTAGTATTATATCTTTTAAAATTTTCAACCATATCATTTTTCACAAGAAGTCCTAAAGATGGTGAATGTCAGTTGCTGAAGTTTTCTGTTACACAAAGAGAGAAGAGGGAAAGAGGATAAATATAAGAGTTCTAAAAAAAATTCAATTCTGAAAAATCAAAGTGCTTTACTACATGCAGATTTCAATTTAAGCAATTACAAGAATTTATTTTAAATCTTATAATTGCAAAAGGTGAAGCATAGCTGAAAGAACAGGTATAATATACAAGGTTGTCTTGCTCAAAGTATATGGACTGCAAAATAGTGAATAATCAAATTGGCAGGGAAATGACAGTTAGGATTATTCGTAATCAACTTTTTTGTGTTTCTCTTTTCTCTTTTCTATTGTTTAGAGAAAACAAAAATTGCCCTGATGCAACAGTATTTTGCATTCCCCCTTCATATTTTACAACTCAACAAAGAATACGGTCCTTGTTTTCGGTAAGAAACATTAGCATGCTTATTATTTTATCATTTGCCAACAGGCAGTTTTGTGTCAATCTTTAAGTCAAGGACATTTGTACAAGTACCTGTTTCTGAACTGAAAGTGTAGCTTGATGAACTCTTGAAAGAAACACTTGTTTCGCTACTGTCATCTTTAGTGCTTACATTTGTCTCCAAATCAGATGGTCGAATAGATGACAACTGTCCTTTTGAAACAGCATAGACTGTGCAAAAGCTTGGAGTGCAGACTGAGATTCTTGAAGACAGATTATTTTTCTTAAGCTTCCTACAGATATAATCATGTTAACAAGATTATTGGTGGAGCTAGCACAAAGCTGCAAATAGAGAGCATAAGAGTAGACAGATACGCAAGATCAGCTCTTTGATGTTCACTCTCCTTTTCCAAAGAGAAACAGGAAAAATCTGATAACGCTTGCTCAATAATGAAGAAATGAAAAAGGTAAGGTAACATCATTTCTAAAAATATAAAAATCAGTGCTATCTAATTAGTTTCTATCTGGCTTTCAGTTTTTCATTCCAAATTAATTACTAGATCCTATACAACTAATTCCTAGGAAGTTCAAATACTCCCATGTAACCATACAAGGTTTAGTCAGGCTACTAGATCAATGGTCAGCATTAACAATTTCCTTTTATCACCACTATATGTGTAAATACCTTGTAAACATCCCACGAGATGTAGCTCCTATAACAAGCCTAGTGATAGCGCTCTTGGTAACCTCCTCTGCTATTGCATTTGCCACATCATCTGATTCAATGACTATAACATCAACTTGCACCTAGATTTATAATTAAAGCAAATTTAGTTGAGGTTTTCAGTATACACAAATAATAAGATTCAGCAGGAAAAATGAAGTTACCTTTCTTTGAGCACCCATTTTCTTATAAGGAAGAAGCATTTCATTTGTCTGCCACTCCACTTCCTTCTTATAAGCTGCAGCTACATCATTTCGTACTTGTGAAATAGGAATGAAGTTCCCCACTAGCAACAATATGAATTAGTCAATTTACATTAATTCTCAGAATTTTATTGGCTTGAATAGTCATTTTTGAAATTGTTTACCCGGAAATCAAACCTCCTTAAATGTTAGTCCACTTTGTAAAAGGCATTTTTCCATATGTTTGTCAACATATTCACAAATTGAAAACATTAGACAGCCTATAAAAAGACAAAAACTTTTCTTTGGGACACCATTCATGCTAATTATGTGCAAATTCCAATAAGCTAGAACAAATATTTCAGAGGCCTACCTAAAGGTTCTGCACATATTAGATAAGCTATGAATAGGTTTGGAGATACAAGTTAACTTATCAACCCTGACCATATATAATCTCTATGAACCTGGACTTACTTGGTGTAGGAACAGTAGTAATCTTCGCACGAACATGTAACAACTTAAACATGACGTTTTCCTCAGTAATGAATTTCTCCAATGCCCATTTGACCACATACTTGCTTTTTCTATTTCCATTGATAGCTATGCCAATGTTTAAAGTTGGAGGAGGTGGCAGAACCAGTTCACCTTCTGCTTCTACAATTTCTTTCTTCTCCATTATTCTGCCACTTTCTAAGACTCTGACGCTTTACAGAAAATACCATATTAGAATATTTGTAAAGAGATGGATTGCTCATTAGTTACTGCACACCTGACTGGAATATTAGGAAAGAACTTGCGAATATAGAAATCTTTTGTGGAATAAATCATGATACTAAAAGGCAATAGTGCTACTCAAAAGCCTCAAAAAAAAAAAAAAGAAAAGAAAATGCGTTCTATGAAGCATTTCATGGATAGAGAATGATACTGCCCCCACCTATCCACCCCTTTTGCTTAGAATTTAATGTTACATGGCTTGCCAGCAACCCACAGAGAATATATATACAAATACAATGAATCAAGGCTGCTTAAAGAAACGAATCTATGGAAATGAATCTAGAAGACCACAAGAACTCATTAAGGCAATCGAAAAGGTATGATAACATTAAATGAGAAAAGAATTTCGTCGACGATAATATCTCTGTACCTATCCACATTTCACGTTATTAACAACCCTCTGTTTTCCATTAGAAACCAATTTCCGGATTCCAGGACATAAAATTTCCCAACCAGCAACAAAAACTTTGAAACCAATGCTTAAGCTTAAAAGAATCCATGTGTGAAATTGTCAAAAGAATGATGCTAAAAGCAACGACAAACAAAAAGATAGACATACATGAAAAACAGAACCGAAAGTCAGACGACACAGAACTGGTAAAAGCCCCATGAAACGAATACAAATATGAAATCCAAAGAGAACCTGGAAGATAAAAGAGAGTAACTAAAACATACCAGTTTCCTCTGCAACTCGAAACATTCAAGCTCCTTCTAGTTCGAAACCCACCATGTTTCTTCTCGGTTGGGAATCAAACCAAGACAATGAAACAACTTAGTTTCCCAGCACTATACCAATTTATATCACATGATTGTTAAGTCCGGTGTTAGTTTAACCATAGACAGATGAAGATGACGCAAAGCACAGTGTCCCCACAAGCACTTTCTTTTCGCTTACTATTAATATGTATCTATAATCAGATTTCAAAGGCTACTGTGCCGTGCAGCGTTTACCATTCCTATGACGGCAACAATTTCTGTGATTTTTAATTGGCTTTCGGTACTGCTACTTGGTTGATGATTATCTATTGTTAAATGTAGCGGTTTGGCTTGGGGGTGGTTGTTTCTGTATACTTTTCAAAGGGATTGTTTTTGTCCTTGTTAAGCTTACGCCAAATATTGGTTGCTGCTGATTAAATAAATTCCAAATATGAGTGTATTCCTTCTACGAAATCATCAGAAAGGAAGGAACGTGGTAAGAATTTCAAAGAATTTGAGTTAAAGCTGAGGCTGACTACTGACATGTTTTTTTTGTCATTCCGAAAGGGTTGTTTGTCTAGGGGAAGGAATTTCTTAGATGGAAACAAATGAGAAAGAAAGAACAAAAAGCTTGCCTCTTTCCTGGAGGCCCTCCTTTCTAAGTCATTTTCAGTGTCAAATGGTCAATCCCAGCCAGTTCACATGAATCTCTCACTTTGCCTTTCTTTAACAGTGCGTTAAAGCTTTGTCATGCACGACAAGACATCTGAACGTAAGGCTACCAAACAGGAACCATCAACGCGTTTTTCCTTGTACTGAAGCTACACTTACATTTCGTCCACAGGAGCTATTACTCCCCGACAAAGCCAGAGGAAGCATTTAATTAACTTATAGGTTCTTCCAAATTTGTCAAAATCTATTCATAGAAGAAGCGGTCAATACAGTGCTTTGTCCACATGTTTTTACTTTTATTAGAATCTTGTTTAAAGATCACCCCGTCTTGATGCACTGCCAATATCTTCTGTCCAAGACAATACTAGCATTCCTTTTTCCTGTACAGTTACTCGAAACAAAAATGGGGATTAGGATAAGAATTTTGGGTTATCTTCGTTGACTTAAAACATATTTAAAGGAGGCAAGAATTTTGGAATTTCTAAAGCAGATATAACAAAGTAAACAATTTTTCTAAACTTCTTTGTGGTTATAATTTCTAATTAAGGAAGGACACTGCACACATAATTCTTGTGGAATAACAATATAAATAAAACCGAAAAACTAACTTTAACTTGTTCATCACCAGTGTTCTTTGACACTATGAGTCGATTTCTTGACTTCCTAGAGAAGATTAAATTCGTGAGTAATTTAGTACAGTAATGTTTGGTACATAATTGACTTTGAAGGTGATTTGCTATTAAATTTTACGGTTTCTTTGACGCCTGTTCATGGTGCACGTAAGCATTGACCTTAATGTGAGACACATGGGATCTTCTGTTTATCCAGTAAAGAAGACCTACTTCTAAAAGGGTGTTGTGTGCCCAGGAAAGCAACAACTCCAAGAATCTATTAACTTGGTATGGGTAGAGAGATATTAGGTTGGCGTTGCGCTTTTTTGTTATTAGCAACTCTCGGTCCATCTAATGTTTTTTTTTTTAGTACTTCAACTCTGTGTATTTATGCCAATAATGAGCAACTTTGGTGGCAAAAACCCTACTAATTAGAAGTTAGTTGAGTATTAATTTCATCCGGAGAAAAGTTGGTTGAACTTTCCCAGAATATCAGAGAAGACCAATTAATTGCTAGTGTGTTTTGTTAAGAGTGGGAGGTGAGAGACTAGGTAACAGGTTGTAAGCTACGAGAAAGTTTTGGGGTTATGGCCCGGAACGACAAAGAGGCAGGTTCAACAAGTCAATTGCATATCCTTTTCTCTGGTGAAAATACAGGTCAACCCATAAGGCTGCTGGTTGTTTAAGAAAGAGAAAGTTACCATTGATCCAACAAGAAAATTAATTCAAATTGTTATGGTATTCAGATATGCAACACGTATCGTAAACCCTGGTGAAAGGTTAAGTTAACACACTGCATATACTGGAAAGTAGGGGTGAGCAGGTTAGAGGTCTAGATTAACTTTGTGAACATTTAGGGCCTTGTTGTCAATTAAGTCAAGAGGGTTTTATATATTTCAACCCTTTTAGCTATGCTAAAAAAAAATAAAATAAAGACAGGAAAATCTAGTTATATTGAAAGGTTCGAGTTCACGAGTCACATGGAACAGTAATTCTGAAGAGTGTACCATCTGTGAATTTCCAGATGGGTACAAGGAAGAGGTGATAAAGAGTAGAGATATGTAGAATTATTAGAGGTTAAAAATACAGGATTTAAACTCTTTTACATTTATGACAAATCCGACTGCAAATGCATGATAATTCATATCATAAAACCTTGTATAACATATAGGCCACAGATCAAGTACAAGAGGGCCTGGTTAACTACCACTAACCACTAAGGCGGTAACTTTTTCCCCGGAAGGCAACGCCACCACCTGAACTAGGCTGACTTGCAGCTGAACTGTTTGCTTGGGCCTGCTGGTCCTGCTCTGATGGCGTGCTTGTTTGCGTTCGATTACCATTTAGTCGGAAGCTTCTTCCTCGGAAAGCAACTCCAGCAGATGGATCACGCTGCACTGGAGAATTTACTTGGATTCCCTTCCCCCAATATGCTACTAGTTTGTGACTGGAACAGCGCATTAAGGACTGTAACAATTCATGATTTAAGTAACATACTCAAATATGTCCCAAGCAATTAGCCAATCTTCTGGCGCCCCTAGGACTTGTCTTTACATTGATCTCAAATATAAGAAGGCATGCATTCTCACTTCTTGGTCAAAGAGGGCGCAGAAATAACAGTTCTTAAGAGCAAAGCTAACACAGTAAACTCAAGAAACGCAGAGAAAACAGAAGGAAAGTAAGAAAAAAACAGAAGATGATTAAACATAAGAAAGGATACACCCAAAGAGGGGTCTTGAAAACGTACTTCCCACCAGCAAGAGGATGAAGTACTGTCAAAAAGTAATAAAGATGCCCTGCAACCATCCCAATAATGTCTGGCATTAAATGACTCCCAAATATCAAGTCCAAAGCTAGAAATGCCCAAGGTAGATAAAATCCCTGCGTTAACAAAATCCCACAATTAGAAACTAATGAGATTTTTCACAAGATACTTGTGATAACACTTAAACTAGATGCAGATTTTTGTTTAGACAGACAATGTGGAGCATAAAAGAAATCATGCTTCTTTAAGGATAAGCTGAGAAGAAGAAGAAGCCTCTGATTAAAACTGACAATAGGTGGAGAAGTCCAGGACTACTAGAATATGAAGACAATAGACCCTGATGATATGAGATTTTCTTAGCACCAGCATTAGCATAATCAAAACTCCTAATTTGACTAAAACTTTAGGGGGAAAAAAATCAAGCATACCTTCAATGTCACTATACCATAGATGCTGATTTGTGCATTTGGAAACTCACGGCTCCATACATAGACGATCATAAAAACCAACGAATCTGCCATGAATGGTGTCCATAGAAATGGAATAGCAGCCATCACCTAGAATCAAGCAGTAGTATGGCATTATTTTCATTTTGTGTAGATTGCTATTTGAGAATATTAGCCTAAGTGCTGTGCTTATAAAATAAGGTTATTTTGTAAGCTGAACGGATAAAAATTTAGTACTACACAGGGTAATGATTATAATATAAAAGGAGTAGGGATTGGGGTTGAATATTGCTGGCTCTAGAAATGAAGATCAAAGAAAATAAAAACGGTGTGCTGTTCCATTTTACTTACCAAAAGTGACAATGCTCCAAAGATCAACATCCAGACATAGTCTGCTGTTCTCTTGTCAAAGGGCCCTCTCTCTAGTAAGACACCGTATCTTGCTCTGTGCAATTAAACTTGAAATGGTAAGGAAACCTAACCTTTTATCTTTCGAAAGTAGAGTATGTTCTTCTCTAACTAAACATGATACCAAATAGTTTTACATAATGATGTTGCAAATTTATCTCTCTCCCTGCCCCTCCTCTGCTACCCAAAGGACAAAAACTAAAGGAAAAAGAAGTACCATAAAAAGTTTCAACTCTCGCAATTGTTTTCTATCCATTAAAAGATTAGAAAGCGTCAGCTTTCTCACATCATTATGAGACGGATGGCGAAAGAGGGTGAAAATGGCCCAAGGAAGAAGAAGTTGGTGACGAGCCTCCAAACCTGCAGCAGAACAATATCCGTGATCAACCACATACTGAGCTCTCCTAGTTGTGAATTGGATTTAAAAAACTGGCTAACAGGTTAACCTGGAAACGTTTGAATACATCTTCGTAAGAGAGTGCTATGTTCCAGGGATCGTAAAGACCAAGATACAAGGCGGATGTGGTCATCAAACAGGCCACTCCATAGAACTTGCTCACAGGCGGCAACGATTCATAATATCTGAACAAATTTGAAGCTTATAACAATTAGACTAACATTAAAAAATTGATCAACGTCCAAGAATTTTAATGTAACATTCGACCGATAAGTTAAGCTAAACATGATGAAAAAGAGAACACATGTAATCCAGTGAGAGAGAGAGATGTTACTGTGCTGGTGTAGACATTGCAGGAAGTATAGCGCCTTTGGTTGTGCAAGAGGGAAAGGATTATGGTTTAACAGGCAGAATGGGTTGCATTTCCTGTCTTTTGTGGCAGCTGAAATTCCAAAGACATGAGTTTGGATGCAAGATAAGTCAAGACAAAACCATATTATTCCAAGTCGTGTCTTGAACGGTCTCGGCTAATTGGACCAACCATTCCGGGTGCGGGTGCGGGTGCGGGTGCCGGTGCGGCCGAATGTGATGTGACCTCTTGGAGGAATCTCTTGGTTGCTTCAGTGTTTGACAATTTCTTCCACTTCCAAGTTGACATGACAATGACTATCGCTCTCAGCACTAACAAAAGTTGACTGACTTGGGCTAATTGAAGACGGTGCCAGGTTTCATTTTACATAAGTTCATAAAAGAATTTCCATTATTTATTTTCCATATTCACTTAATCAAATTATTTACGTAGTTACATTAATATTTTCATTGTCATAATTATACTATTTACAGTTTAGTGGATAATTTCTTTGTCTCCCTATTATTGCCATATACAAGCATATGGTTAAAACAAATTGTATTTAAAAGTTTTCATCTATAACTAAAACATAGAATATAGAATGCCAAGGTGTTGGGGCTCACTAATGAATAACAATGCTAAGATGTCAAGCAAAATTGAGAACTTAATACAAAATAAAATTCATACATAATGTACAATGCTGTTCCATCATAACTATACTAATTTCTTGTACTGTAATATCAGCTAACTGATGACCTCTTTAAGGCCACCTTTGAAGCCCTGCTGATGTATATCATCAATCACTAGACTGAATTTTTGATAACACAAAAACTGTGTTTGTATGGAGTGAATTACTTGACTTCCTTGATGAGACCATCCTTTCTACGTCTTCTATACCTCAGGACCAGATGCAAATAAGCAAACCAGGCCACGAAACACTTGTGCTGAAAGTTTGTGTGCTTCAAAAAGCTCACCATCCAGATTCCAGACACTCTCATTGCCGAAGGACGTGAATGTAAAAGCTGGGGTCTGGAAAGAATCATTAACAATGGCTACACGAGATCTTTTGGGTAACACAAGACAGATGAGAGACATGGCAAGAAAATATACCTTATGATGTTCCACAAAGTCAAAATTCAGGGGGTTTCCGCCTTTCCTTGCTAGCTGAGTAAGGTGCCTGTGGTTATTGATCATGATTCATCACTTAAAGCGGTTCTTTTAAGGATGAAAAACTATGCAGAAACAATACAAAATTTGCAAATGCACCAATTTAGAAGATACCCTGGATTCCAAAAATTTTAATAACTAGGATGAGAGAGAGAGAGAGAGAGAGAGAGAGTGCTTCATATTACCATAGATATAAAGCAGAAGGGCAGTCTTTAATTAATAAAAGATGCAGGAAACCATCTGAAAGGTGCGCATCAGCCACCAAACCATCAGGTGCTCGTTCATTTCGGTTAGACATTAGGGCAGCCCCAACACTGAGAAATTGCCCTTTAGATTTCAACCACCTTGTTTCTTGTGGAAGCGTGTAAGGTGTTGCAGGGGAGCTTCTTGCGGAAGAATAAACTGGCTTTGTATTACACACATTGCAATTGACTCGGCAAATAATTCTTTCAGACTTTTTTCGTTTCAAGTTCCGCACCTTATCAAACATCCCACTTGCATCTGGAATTGAATTACTTTTGTCTGATTCAACTTCCAGGTATGCTACTTCAGCTTCATACGACCTTAACGAAATAAAAAGGTTACCGTGACTTAGCATGGTCAGCTAACTATTATATATTAAGGAGCAGCATTTGCAAGAAATTGTTGTTGCTAAGACATGACCTTGAGAAGGGAAATCAAGCTTAAAACTAATGACAAACATTAACAAGCTGAGATAACTATGCTATCTCCAGAAAGAAAAACTAGTTTGAAATAGGCAGCTTAATAGATATTTATATTGAAGACTTGAAGTCAATATTATAGGACCTGAATCCAGCTCATTATTTCTTATTTAGAAGGAAAATAAGCTCATTTTTTTCCTAAAGAAAGGCAAGGAGTTGAAGGGAAATTTTTTGCCAAATGCATTCTGATACAAACAAAAATTGAAATCCTTGAGTGCAATGAGACCGGTTTCAAAGGCCCCATACAACAGAAGGGGAACTTATCATTCCAAATTTCAGACTTCACTGCAGTTCTTTCATAACTACAAATTGCAACAAATTCTTGATGCTGACAATAAATTACGTGAGGAATGCCACCAAAACCTAACTTCATTGCTCTACGAACTCATTAAGTTAATATGAGAGAAGTACCTGTGTCTCAAAAACACTTTTGTTCCAGCATAATCATAGCGTTTGGGGCCCATCCACCGGTATTTTTCACTCTCTGTAATGACATCTCCATAAAATCCATACCTGATAAATTTCACTGATGAGTTGTAAAGAGACCATCAGGGTAATTCTATAAGGAGCAACAAAAGAGCATAAGCAAACTACAATGCCTTTCAATTTCACTGACCATGCTTAAATATCATGACCATACTCAAAATTATTAATTAGCAGACACACAAGCTAGCAACAGCATGTCTGCACATGTACAGACATATCTATACTTGCACAGTGCACAGAAAATAGTAGTGTAATACTAAGTTCTGGACCCAAATGGCCAGAACATTTTTATGCTAGTACTCTCATAGATTCATGAAATTAGTTATAACAAGAAATTACCCAGCAAAAGAAGCCGCATAGCGTACACAAGGTTCAACCTTTGAGGTAGATGTAGTTTTCCATCTTACAACTTGAGCAACATCAAGGCACACTCTTTTACCCAGGACAATGTGCAAGGCAGATGTTATAGGATCTCGAGCGCCAGTGGTGCTGCAAGAAATAAATTAACAAAAATGTAAAAGTCAAATGAATGACATCCATGATTAGCTACATGGCTTTTCAGTCAGATATTATGTTTATGCCCATCAGCAGTAGAGATACCATTTTCTTAAAGAGATTTGACACATAGGCTCCATTTGTTTCGCAGATATGGACTTCCAGAAAATGAACTATTTTCTAGAAAATGCATTTTCTGAAAGGATGACATTTTCTGTTGTTTGGATGACTTTGTGAAAAATATTTTATATTATTTGGATGACTTTGCAGAAAACAATTTCTATTTTTAAAATTCATATCATTATTAAGTAAACCCAAAATCAATAATCCCAAAATCATGTTTAAGCCTTAAAAGAAATCTTCAAAATGGATTATTCATATATAATCCGGACTCAATATTTTTTCCATCACCATAGGAAATTTTCATGAAATTTTCAATAAAACAAAACCCATAAATTCATGAATAAGAAATGGATAATGCAGCAAATGGGAAACAACATTTTTTTCAAAGTTTTCAAGCTAGCTGAATCATCTATTAGGTATAGAATCATTAATTCTCCCATTCAAGCAAAATTAATGAAAATTAATTGGAATATCTAACTAATCCAAAACCCAAGTCAAGCTAATTAGAGTATCAAATTAATTATATAAATTTATATAAATGAAGTCAAGGAATTCCCGAAACAAATTAACTCAACACCAAACAAAATCTGAAACAAACAGGAGTTCAGTGGGAAAAAAAAAAACAAAACCCATACAGATTTAGTTGGAGCATCTAATTTGAAAAGAAAAGGAAAGAAAAAAAGTGTATTGGTTGAGGAGTCAAGCAGAAATGGCGTGACACTAGAAGATGGTTGGGTATGGAACGAACTCGTTGAAGATGTTGCCGCTATTATGATAGGGCCCTTCAGTGGTGGTTCAATTTGCTGGCTGCTACGGAGAAGTTGGCTGATATTTGCTATGGCTTGCATTGATGGCGGCTGGCAATTGAAGAGGAAAAGGGACATTTGAGTTGGCTTGAATCGCTTTGAATATGGAAACAGAGAGGAGGGCAAAAGATCTTGGAGTTTGAAGTGGGAATAACGGCTACAGAGGTAGTCGGAGATACTACCGTTGGTCACCATTCATGAGTTGCAGGAGTTGAGAGGTTGGGTCGGCTGGGTTAGGACAGGGTGAGGGTTTTGTCATGAGGTTTGGAGCCAGGGGAACTTCTTTGGAAATTCTTCTGCTTTTACAAAGTGGAAAATAATTTCCGTTCTTTTACCACCTTTTTCATTGATTGTCAACACATTTTCCTTTGACCTTTAGATTTTCTGGCTTCCAAACACTGGAAAATGCAGAAATGAACTTCTGGAAGTCCAGTTCCGTGAAACAAATGGATCCATAACGTATATGTTATTACCTAGCTATAATTACACCAAGGCAAGGTCCTGGGACAGGTGATCTGGACACCAAGTCCTAACAATGAGTACTTAGCATAAGTGACAGCTCTTAAGACTTAGACCCACATATGCTTGTCAGACCAAGACATTAACCACTGCATTGGACAATGAGACCTACTTTTGTGTATAACACACTTAGATGAACTAACATGCAAGGCACAGAATACAAAAAGCAGAAAGAAACCAGAAAGCAAAGAACTTTTTTAAAATGCCACAGATCCTTCCATCTACATTATGTTGAACATCAAACCATAAATATAAAATGACAAGGGGAAAGAGACTTGTAGAAGGCATTTAGCTATATATCAGTATCTGACAGAAAGAGGCATTTTGATATATTGGAGTCATCCAGTCAACAGTCACTTATTTCTTTAATGTTCTTCCCTCCCAGTTTAGCAATATTAACCACTTTGAGCAGCCACTTAGTGCAAAAATATCAAAGATCAGGATAGTATCCGTATCAAAAGGAGATTACAAAGTTAGGCACTAAAACTTGGACTGTATGCTGAGTAACAAACATTAAAATAATCATCCAAAAGGCCTTCCACATGCATCCAAATGCTCAGCTACAGACCTATCCTAACCATGTTGAGTCTAAAAATAAGAGAAAACATAAGGAAGGAAACGTCATAAGAATATACCATATCACAATGGCATCTGTTGAACCTGCAGGAATTATCCCAAATCTAAACCTCTGATTAGGCAGGGGATACTTAATTTCTTGATCTGCATAATTATTAAACAATTCGTCAGGTTTCAAGCAATGATATATGTAGATAATCTACAAAAAAACTACCACTGAGTGAGGGACAAACAACAGAGTCCTTTATTATCACTGTAGTTTCTAAAGATATGGTAAAAACTAACCTATGGAGTGAGAACCATTATTAGTTCCTGTAAATAGATGTAAACAAGCTTATACAGGGAAAACAGAACAACCGCAAAGTTGACTCTTATGGAAATATAATCATCATGATACACACCTAAATGAGAGAATCCTAATTCATTATGTGCCAAACTGGGGAGAAGAGGATAACTCTCTTCGTTGTCAGTACCAGAACCTGCTCCAGCTGGATCATGAACTAAGGAGCTGCCATTATTCCCCAGAGCATCAAGAAAATCTGAAGGGACAGGAGGGAAAGGAGCTTTATGCCTTGAACAAAGATAACCATTAAGGATTTCATTGAAGAAACCATCGCCACCCTGCAAATTAAAAATAAAATGAAAACAGCATAAGTCATGTATGGAAAATACTACCATAGACTTACCACAGTGTACAAACAGATTAACGATTAAAGAACAGACAACAGAAACAAATCCACCCGAGAATGGAGTAAAAAATTCTAGAAATAGGTCATTAGGTGCAGTCACTACCTACAAAAAGCTTTAAACTACATGTGTACTACTTAGTCTCTGCAAACATAAACCTGAAGTTGAAAATATTTTTATTATTTCCATCGACTTTGCAACTTACATATGATGAGGTACATTTAGTTGAACTACTCTAGGTAGAGGAAAGATGCATATGACATCATGATATGCAGGTATCCAGTCACTTACAACACCTACAGCACCATCATATGAATTCAGCTCTTCATTTGTGGTAGATGTCATCACATCAAATGCATGTCCAGCCCTCTGTGTTACAATCACCTGAAATGGAAACAATAGTTATTGCAGGATAACTACTCATGCTTGGCTTAGTAACAGGTACTAATTGGACCTTTATCATTAGGATTAGTGTGTTTAAATGTCCATGATAAGCAAAATGAACATTAATGAAGAAAATATGACATGTAATCATGTCAACAAGATACTGTGATGCTCATTACCTAAGAAATACCTATCTGCATTCATTATGAGGAAGTTTACC
This sequence comes from Theobroma umbraticum, assembly GCF_002168275.2. Classification (NCBI taxonomy): domain Eukaryota; kingdom Viridiplantae; phylum Streptophyta; class Magnoliopsida; order Malvales; family Malvaceae; genus Theobroma; species Theobroma umbraticum. The sequence continues at coordinate 4,973,641 of NW_018397261.1, forward strand.
TTTGTGTTTATTTTAGCACGTGAAAATATAGGGGCCACAGTTTCCCAGGTTCTCAGGCCATTTGCTTTCCCACTCATTGGATGAACAAATACCTAATTAAGGGGAAACAAAACAAAATGTCTTACAGATAATTTCTCTTCAATTTGTCACTAGAAATTTATCTTGAACCACAACTTTTTACAAACTATAGAAGATATCTACCAGAAGATTCTTTGGTCTCCCAAATTCCTTATTTAGAGAATCATTAATTTTATTCACCCACATCTGACAGGTCTGCAAGTCCTTGTGGCCAAAAGTGTACACAGCCAGGACCCAAAGGCAAGGCTGCGACAGAGACTTTTGAAAAGAATGAACTCTGAAGTGGTTCATCTGCATCAGTAAGGAAGATGAATCATTGAAAACTATTATCATTGTATGAGAAGGGGACAAAGAAGAAGAGTAATAAAAACGAACCTCGGAGTCATGAGAGTCATTCCCGAAGAAACATTCTCCAGCACTTGTACTGATTGATTCCTGAATCATACCACCGTGAATTAACTCTACAGCATAGATATCAGAGAACTGTAACTCTGTTGTGGTTTGAGTTGTGATTTTAGGAACAAATTTAATCCCCAAACAAGTTGATCCACACTGTTCCAATAAACAAATGAAGTCGTCAGAAGCCAAATATGACACTATTTTATACGTGTAAAACCCAGCTCAAAGAAGCGGAAAACAATCGAGGATCCTTTACATTCAATGCCTTTTCTCAATAATCAAAGGGTATCTCAGCTCATACACTTCAAGAAAGGAAATGGCAAAGAGACAAAAGCCCATTTTCGTATCACCCAAAATAAGTACAAAATTAATAAATTCCAAACAGGATAACACAATAATAGTACGTAAAAAATCAAAATTTGATTTTAAGTAGTTACTATACGCGTATATGTAAATCAAGAAGATAAAGAAAACTTACATTATCAGAGGAATCAAGCGCTTCCCATGACAACCCGTCTGAATTAAGAGTGAGAGTGACCTCTCCGGTATGATTCAACAATACATTCGAACTCAAAAAGGATGCTTCACCTTCAACCTCCGCTTCTCGTTGGGATTTATCCCCAGAATTACAAACACCTCCGTTTATTTCCATTTTATTAGATTAACAAGTATTAGTACAAAAATTTATATAAACATAAAAAGAAAGGGATTTCTGTAATAAAAGTCACTAGATTTTTTTTTTTTAATTGAGTTGGAATTAAAGGGTCCCCTAAACCCGGTTTCAAATGACGAAAATCCCAGTTTGGAGACAAGGTTTTTTCTTTTTTTACATTTTTGGGTTGTTGACTTGTTGTTCTGCTGAGAGATACAAAGTTCGACATTTCTACTTTTCTAAAGCTCCAAATTTGAAAACTGGGTCAGGAGGGTTCGGGTTAGATCCGACCTCAACCCGAATACTTTGTGTCTTTGAGGTTCAGGAGCCGCTGAAAATTGGCGATCTTGTTTTTTTGGTATGTAGTCCTTTTGGAAACTTTTCCAAATTCGGGTTGTAAGGAAGTTTAAAATGGCAACTTTTCCACAAATCAAACCATAGAAGCAACTTCCAAATGAGTAGAGAAAGTATGAGTAGGAACAACTTCCACAAGTTTTGAGTAGAATTCTTCCAGTTCTTAACATCATAAGAGCCTCTTATCAGGACGTCGATAAATATAGACGAATATTCATTAGTAATGTAGAACAATACATGTCCTCGGATTAATTGTTGAACATTTGTAGTGATACTGCACAGAGGACGCATATTATGCCAATCTTCCTAGTGCAGAGGCAGAAGCAATTTCAGGGCAGTACAGTGAAAACCTTTACATCGTCCATATCTGGGCTTCTGACCGAGTATTGAAATGTCCATCCATGACAGGCACCAGCATGCACCCCATTCTTATTGATAGCAACAACAGCACCCACAAAATCTGGAAATTTTCTTGCTATTCGTGATATTGCATCCTTGGCCGCAAGCTTGGGTTCCATTCCTTGTCTCATGCTCTCCACAACTTGATAACTGAAAACAGATAAAAGCATGATGTCATATGATTGCGTCAGATAAGGTTTTTCACATAGCGCATCAGATTAGTTGAAGTAGGACGAATTGCAAAGGATGAACTAAGAAAAGTAACAACAGAGTAAACAAAAGGGACCAGGCTGAATTTTTGTGAGCAAAAGATTAACCTATCATGCGTAACATGCTAACTAACGATAACACCACAAACAATGCTAATCACAGAATGCATCACTCCTTTTAAAGATTTCTTAACTCTAAGAACGTCGTTCAGAAAATATTTTAAAGAATGGCCCTGATCTCAAAAAGAAGAAAATGCCCACTTCCTTTTTTCTATATTTGATTAGCATTAACATGATCCAAATGCTGGAACTTCAAAATTTCAAGTTTGTTATATACCATGGAAGGAAGCGCATCATAATGTCACCATCTCCAGTTGCCCCACAAGCACCAACTTCATCATCAGCATAAGCAGAAGATCCAGCAATAGGTCCATCACCCACCCTGCAAACAATCAGGGAAGATAATGTTATGTGATGTGTAAAACATAATTACTAGAGTGACACGTGTAACTAATCACACAAAACATAATTTAGAGAAAATTAAAAAAAAAAAAAAAACCTGAGCATCAGGTCAGCTTATCCATGTTTTAGAGGCAAATTTCATGCATGACTTATTCTTTTCAAAGAGGTATCCAGAACCCTTGATCAAAAATGCAAGACATGATTGCTGCTACTTAATATTTTTAGTTCAGTAATGAGATCTATTCTACCTACTTTAGATGGTCTTTTCGTCCACTGGCTGTAATTATCTAGAGCCGAGAGTCATCTTGTTTTTTAAACAAATTTTAATATTGTGAGTTTATGTACAAATAGAGTTTTATTTGGAATCATTCAATTCCTCTGGCTTATATGAGTGAATAATCTACCAGATGCTGTATACAATTCTACAAAATACTACAACATTTAAACGGGGTGAAAATCAGTTCGAGGAATCTACAAAAATAGCTGCTTATTATTCCTTATAGCAGGGGATATCTTACCTGCCAGGGATCTTAAAGGTCGCTCCATTTGTTGATGTACCAACAGCCACATGTCCCATCTGTGCAAGAAAAAGAAATTCATTTAAAACAAATGTGAATCTCTATATATATGCACCTGGACCACAATGAACCTGCAGTTCCATCAACTTACTTTATCAATAACAGCCATCGATATGGTGTCATGGTTATGAGGACCAACAAGAGATGTCCTGGATTCAATAATCCCCATTGCTTTGGCTTCAGAACAAACCCCCTTGTTAAGCCCCATGTTATCAATTGGCTGATAAGGGCCACAGCTATCAACAGGTAAAACATTTTTCCAAAAATTAGGTTGACAGTGGTTTTCTTTCCATCTTGTCCATTTCTCCATAGACTCTGGTGAACTGAGGTTGGTTGGTCCAGCAAGACCCATTGAAATGGCAAAGGCAGAAGCTCGATCTCCAACAAGCATTGTGTGTTTGGTATGTTGCATAACTAATCTTGCAGCTCTGATGCCGTCCTTCACATACCTCATAGCAGCAACAGCTCCAACCTCCATTGTGACCTAACGCATGTCCTTAGCAAACACAAAAGATTTAGTAGTTGTTTTCAATATGAGCAGAGAAATAAGGATCAAATTAATATTTAAGACAAAGTTGACACTGGCGTTTACCCCATTCATGAGCAAGGCATCAATTGTAGTTTCTCCATTCTCATCCGGACTTCCACCAGGGCCAACTATTACAATCAAATTCAAGTCATTCAGGGCATGGACATTCTATAGAAAACCACAAAAATGTAGAGATTCTTTTCTTTTTCTTTTTTAGTTTGACAACGTATTTTGGTAAATTACACTAAAGAGGTCATGGTATATATTGAGCTCTCTTTTGTTCTTTAAATCTTCTTGGTCTAATTTATAGCTTCAAGAATCTTCACAAGGAAAACATGAAACGAGCACAGATTTCACACTTTTGGGACAACTGGATACTGCTAAATGGGATTCATAGTCTGATTTCAATAAACAATTTTTTCTAGCATGATATGTTTAATTGATGGTAACAAAGTGGCTTTGTCTAGTTAATTAATAGATGCAATTCCTGCTT
>NW_018397261.1:4977803-5010881 GCF_002168275.2 Theobroma umbraticum
TTTTGAGTATCAACAATTATGTACAATAGTTATTTATTTCTGTAGGAAGTACAAGCAGTAACAATAGCAACTCAAAATAGATGTCAAAAGCTGCTCAAGCTCATTTTCTAGCATTAATGTGTTCAAATTCAGCTTAAGGCATGATTGAACTGATTTATGGGCAGCACATTAGCTACTTGCAGGAACATTACTTCTTCTGGAGCTGCTTAAATTATGGACCTCAAAATTAAATAAAAAAAAAAAGAATCAGCCAAAGAATCGTAACTTCCAACAATAAATTCAGCCTGCTCTTGGTCTTCTAGAAGTAGAACCAAAGGGCTCACAACTAGGAGTGAATGTGAAGATGTAGAAGAACATTATAAACCAATCTGCTTCTTCAACTTTAATGAAATTTCATCCCTCAACATTATACTACATTTCTTGCTCAACAAACAGAGAAGACAGCATTTCTCATTATCACCTCCCCACTCAAAGTCAAGTCTTGCCTTGTCCATCCCTCCTCACTTCCTTATTCACCTTGGACACCATCTCCAGGAAGATCCTATTCTTCACCTCTGCCTTTATTACATTAATGTTGTTCAAATTGGGAGAAAACTCAAGCCTGTTTAATCCTACAATGGCTGATCTCTGTTTTAAGGCCCTTCATGCTATATATAGCATCTCAACACTCAGCTCAATGCTTGCAAACCCAAAAAGAACAAGCATCTTGGTGTTTGGACTCAGCTCATTTAAGTATTGAAGATAGACATCTTGTTTAAGCTCAACTACCTAGCAAGAAAAAATAAACTGTAGGGAGTGAAGACCTACCTGAGCCCAAGCTGCTTGTCAAGTGCTCAGTTGATTTGCAACCCAAGCAATACATGCAAAACACTGTATTCCAGTTTGAAAAGCAACAAGGTTGAACAAATCATCCAAAGTGAAATCATTAGGACACACCTTATATAAACATCCAATAAGCTGTCTTTTTGGTCCCCGTCCCTTTCCCCAATATTTCACTTCACAGAATTGTTACATTGCAGTCATTCACAAGTGTCTAGGGAATTTAACTCAAAAGACAATCAAGATAATCCAATTATAAGGCCAATTTGCAAGAAAATTAATAGCGTCTATCCAGAACAATAGTTGACACCAAATCTACAGAATGCTCCAGTTCCAAAATTCTGTGAGACAACAGATGCTGCTAGCTAAGAGGAGAAACCATTAAGAAGTTGACGCATGCTTGTACCTTATAAAGCAATCAGTTACCAATGTAAGGTCAAACAACCATATATACCTACAATTCCAAAAGGCAACTATTACCTAACCTAAAAATTCTTCAAGCATATCTTGATCTAAATCTTTACCTCCTGCAAACCATAAACACAACTCTCTTTGTAGTCTAATCAGTTCATTGCATATAGAACTACAATGGTCAAACTACAAGCCAAGCTAAATATTGTGAATAGTACAACATGTTCCTAGCTAAGTTGAAACTTGACTTCCAAATTACCTACATTCAAAGAAGTTAAAAGTTAAAACTTAAAACAAGGTCATGACAAGATAAACCAACATTGTCAGTACCACTATAGCATTAGAGATTCAAGAATCTCAGATACAATTGACAGTTATCCTCCTGGTAAACCTTAGAAATCACCATCAGCCACGTATCTTGATCAATTGCATTTCCTTTTGCTATACTATTTAAAACCATCAATAATAACTTTATGTTCCTGTCCTGACACAACCTAGGGACAAATTTATGTATACTTGCACAATGCAGCACATAGCCCTTGAAAATCATCCCATCCAAAACGAATGCTGCTTCCTTGAACTGCAATCCACCACAAAGCCCCTCAAAAAGCAACCTATATGACACAACATCAGGTTTACACCCCTGCCTTGGCATAATCTTCAAATAAATCATTAGCTTCACTCCACCTCCCTTCCTTGCACAATCCACCAATTAACATATTATAACTAATAACATCTGGTTTACACCATTTCTCTGCCATATCTTCAAGAACTCTGTAAGCTGGTTCAAAATCCTTCACCTTACAGAACCCATTAATCATCATATTGTAAGTAACCGTATCCGGTTTACACTCTTTTAAAGCCATTTCCTAAAAGATCCCAAGAGCCTCCTCCTGCCTCCCAACGTTAAAAAGACCACTAATTAAAGTAGAATATATAGCCAAATCTAATTTCATCTTAGTCCTAACCATTTCCTCCTTAAGCCTAATTGCCAAGCTCAACTCACCAATCCCACAAAGCCCTTTAATCATTGTGGTGTAAATACTTGCATTGGGACGCAAACCACGAAGCCTAACCATATCATCCTTCAACTTAAATGATTCCTTTACCTTCAACTCCGTACAAAGCCCATGAATCAACGTCCCAAATGTCACCACATTTGGCTTAACACCTTTTCTCTGCATTTCATCAAACAGGTTCCAAGCATCATCCAAGCACCCACTTAAACAGAGCGCACAAATCTATATATTATAGGTGCAAGCATCCGGGTGGGCATATTTTTCTATACCCAAAAACACTTCATTCATGTTATCAAACTTTTTGCTCAACAAAAGCACGTTCAACAGCGAGTTCACAGACTTTACAGTCCTTTGGCAACCATAGTCAGGCATTTCGTCGAACAACTGCAGTGCACGTTTTTTCATGGCATTGCAAAATATGATCTCTTGTGGGTCTAAACGGGTATCATTTTTCAGCTGGTGAAGAACTTATTCCATTTTATCAAACATTCCGGCCCTGCCAAACTTGGTTCTGATAAGAGGAAAGCGAGGAGTAGCGGAAGGGTTTACCGGGAGGTTTGGGGTTTGGGTTCAGGTTTTTCAAAAGGTTGAAAGCGAGGGTCGGGTCTTTTTGGCTGCGGAAAAGGGAGGAGAGCCTAAAAGGAGAGATGGGTTTTTGAGTTTTCATGTTTTTTTTTTTTATGCAATTCCCGCTTAACCTAAGAAGTCTACTAAACAATGAGTTCAAAAGTCCTAAATATTCAAGAAGAAAGACAAACAAATTAACCCCACAGCAAAAATTCAGAGTTTATGCTACCAACCTGTACCATCACACCTCAATTCCTCGCAAGCAGAACAACCCTCCACCACAGCATCGACAGCATTGAACCCCTTATCGACTGCCTTCCAAGCAGCTCTCACAGCCTCCAGGAAAGGCCATGTGCTCACCACTACGGGTACTTCCCTGAATTCCCAACCCCTTCATGTCCTATCACCTGATAACCAATATGATGTATGATTCCGAGAAATAACAATAAAAGATCATCAATTGAAAAAGACGAACCCAAACCCGTATCACAAAAAATCAAGTAAAACAATCATTTTTCAATGATTACCAAGGAAAACAAAGTGAAGAGGAAGACAAGTGAGATGGACAGGTTCCCGGGAGCCATTTGAAACAGAGGAGTTCAGGATCCTGCAAAGAAGGAGTTGTCTTATTTTATGTTTTAGATCATGTTCCGTAGAACTTAGGTGGACCTGCAGGTGAAGGTAGGTAGTAAGGCAAGAGCACTAGTTACCTTGACCACGTGCGGTCACAGACCAATCAAAAATCTTATGATGGGTTTTGTGTTATTTTGAGGACGAAGTGAGGGTTTTTTGTGATTTGATCACGGGATTTAAAATGTAGGAAAAAGAAGCGGGGTTTCGAGGATAATGGAGTGTGCCACTAACCGTCTTAACCGTCACTTGAACAAGAGTGGGAAGGCGGATCCTCTGCAGTTGCAGTTCTGTAAATCCCCCATTGTCTACTTTGACCTGTCATTCTCTGAGAGGCCGAAAGGAATGTTGTTGCTGATTTGGGGAGGTTACATTGGCGGCTTCATTTTGCACCCAGGAAGCTCCTCCAACAAAATCAAAGAACAAATAAATTTGAAAAATGGAAAAGAAAAATCAGACTTTGCCTCTGTTTCATTTGCCAATAAGAACAAAATGAAAGAGAAGCCAAAAATACAGGTAATTTAGCACTTTTGAAGAGGATTAGTAACTTGGGGTTTCTAAATTTGTGGTTATAAGTAATAAAAGAGAAAGTAAAGAAGAGAATAAAATTCTTGAAATGGAACGTCAAAGTGAAGGAACATGCATAAAGAAAGGGCCATGGACTGCTGAAGAAGATGAAGTCTTAATGAACTACGTGAAAAAGTATGGTCCAAGAGGCTGGAGCTCCATTCGATCCATGGGACTTTTACCCAGAACTGGAAAATCTTGTCGTCTTAGATGGGTTAACAAGCTTAGACCCAACTTGAAGACGTAAGTTTCTTATCGCTATCTCCTTAGAATTCATCTTTTTTTTTTCCCAAAAGTAGTCAAAAACTTATTTAATGGAAGATATGACATTTTGTCTTTGTTGCATTTGTGATCGACAGGTATTGATATGTTTTTAATAAGTAAAATGTGTTTGCTAATTAATTTTTGAATTCTCGTAGTTGGTTTTCTTGGTTTTGAAGAGAACTGTTGTTTATGAAATTGCAGCAGCTAGTAGAAAAATATAGAAAATGATTGCTTTATCCTTCAATGTTGCTAAATCTGTGCTGTTGTCCATGGTGGGTTTGTCAGGGTTAGGCCAAAAATTTTGTAATGATTGCTTCATCCACTATTTTATTGCATGATTAGAGTACAGCTAATAAACCATGTAATCCTTTTTTTTCTTTTGGGAAAACATTGTACCTAGTGGATGCAAATTTTCAGCAGAGGAAGAGAGGTGGTGATAGAATTGCAGGCACAGTTTGGCAACAAGTGGCGAAGATTTCGAGGTATTTGCCAGGAAGAACAGATAATGACGTGAAGAATTTCTGGAGTGCTAGACGAAAGCGGTTGGAGAGAATTTTGCAAACGCCTACATCAATTTCACACAAGAACAAAGGGAAGGATCCTGTTCTCCATGAAATGCCAATGGTGGAGGTGAGGAATTGAAGGGAAAATCAAGAGCTAACAAGAAAGCTTTCTTTTTCTTCTATGATACGTGAAGCCTGCTCTTTTCACGCTATTTCATGTGATGTGTTGGATACTTGGACTTTCTAACCTTTTAGGTTTCTTGAACTTGTGTGTATTAAGTTTCAGGTCCCGCCTTCCAACTTCATTCCAGTAGAGCTGGGGTCATCATCTCACCATGATCAGGCTAAACGTCCATCCTTTTCAGGAAATTCGAAGATTCAGGATGGTGCCGCTACCTGATCTGGTTCAGCCAGACTTCCCAAACTTGGAAACAGGCCTTCCCATACTTGACATTGCAATCATTCAGATGATACCATCCATTGAGCCCTCTGCAAACTACCCTGTTTCTCTACTACCGCAACTACAACTGGACCTCCCAAGCTTGCCACAATGCCAGGACCTTGCCCCAGAACCCAATGGTCTCAACTTTGAGGGCATGTTCGAGCATCAGGAGGTTCTGAATCTGACAGTAAACCAAAATGGTTCGCCAGTTTTCCATCAACTGGAATAAACAACAATGCTCAAATTGGGAAGAAGGAAGACAGAAGAAACCCTGCAATCCCGGATGGCTTCTTTGATGAATTTCCATCTGACATGTTTGACTACCTCGATCCTCTTCCGAACTCATCAGAGTGGTAATCGTATGCGGTGGAGCAGTTGTGCTTCTATTTTCAGTTCTAACCCATGGGACTTTCCTACTATATATACAACCCATTCTTGAGTAAACTGCCTACTTTGCTAGCCTGACAGCTCAGGAGTGAAACAGTGACAATTGATATCTGTCAATTAATGTTATATATATTGTTGTTATCTTAAATTCAATAGTGCAAAGAGTGAGAGATATGGATTCAAAGAACTTTATCTTCTGTTTGTTAATATTACAGAGGATTCTTATCACCATTGCCAGTGATACTGTTAAAACTTAAAACACAAAAGGCTTTGAATATAATTATTTCTAATTCACCTTCACTAGGTTTTAAATAGAGCTTCAAAGACTTAACTCTTGTTTTCATGAAAAACAACCAGCATTTCAGGTCCAAGCAGTCACTTAGAGTTAGGCATATTTCATTTCATCCCTATCCAAAACTAGAAAGGCATTTCATTTCCTATCCAAAATAGACAATGTTGCAAAGGCAGAATGAATATTTCTCCAAATACAAGTTTACTAAAAAGAAACTCCCTAATGACTAAAATGTACAGGAACAGATGCACATGCTTCCCCAGATCTGGCTGCCAACAAAATATCCTCCACTGCATAATAATCATCTTGACCAAATTTTTTGAATTTCATCCCAAGAGATGATTGATCTTGCCAGGCACCTTTTACAAGGCATGAGGAAAGGGGTTCTTCTCGATCATCACCAGACTGTCTCATTAGCATCTGTGAATATGGGATTGTGTTGTTCTATGAGGCATTGAATAACCTCAATTGCACCAAAATCGACTGGCATGCCATCATCCAAAGGAATGTGGGAGGAAGCATCCATATCTTCTCCGTCATCTGTAGCCATATAATGATGAAGGAAAATGAGAACTTCTAGTTGTTTGACAACATTTTTAGTCACCATTTCTTCAGAACAAGGATAAGTTGATGCAGGGGTATCCCATTAATAGAAGGGTCAAATCAACAGAGGAACCATTAGTATTAGAAAAAAGAAAAGAAAAGAAAAGAAATGTATATTGGGAAAATTTTGGCAGCCAAAGGAGGTTTTAGGTCCCAAGAAAAAATGAGAGAAAGCAATAAAGAAGAGGGAAAAGGAGCAGGGGGGTGTTTGTGTCCTTTTTTTAACTCTAAAACAACACAATAACATTTTTAACTTAATTTTCACTATTAACAATCCTGTGATTAAGAGTTGCTTCGATAAGTAGAGACTGCATTCTATCAAATAAAATATTAGGTATTAGCTGTCCCTCAATAAAGTGGAGTCAAAGTCCAATTGGCATGCAATTATGCTTTCTCATGCACAATCTAGGGATATATGGACAGATTGTAGCAGATAGGAAAAGTTACCAGCAAGCATGTCCCAAGCAGTATAAGCAGAGGTTGAATCCATGCTACCCTTGGAAGGACTTTTTGGTGGACGACTCCAGTATTTCCTATAAGATTCTGGGTTCTGACCCTTCTCCCACATAATAACAGGAGCCATTTCCATAGCAAGGCTTCGGGCATCCATCTGTTAGACGATAAACAACCATTAAACATTATTAATAGGCACTATAATCTATTACATAACCAACTTCATGCACATGATTGCAAGTCATTTGTTTTAGAGGGATGGGGGTGAAAGAAGGGGCAGAGGACCTTTATGAAGGAACCAAGAAACTGCTTTATATAGGCATTTTGTTACAAAGACCATAAACAAACAAGCTAACAATGACCTTGATGGAATAAATTATCCATGAAAACTTCAGTGCTAGATCACGTCAGCCATAAAGTCAGTTATATCCCATCAGTGGTCCATAGGGGGAACCATATTATTGTTCAGTATACAGTAAAAAATTAAGGCTTGCAAGATCTCAATGATAATTTTCACGTATGTAAGAAACATAACCTTTGACAGTAATATTCCGCCCGCCGCGGCGCCCCCCCCCCGCCCCGGCCGGCCCCCCCCCCCCCCCCCCGGCGCCCCCCGACTTCGCCCCCCGACCTCGCCGCGGCGCCCCCCCCCCGGAGCCCCCCCCCGGCCCCCGCACCCCTGCCCCACTTCCCCGCCAACTTAGTCACGAACCACTTATAAAGGCAATGCATGCATGTATAATTTAATGTATGCATGTAGAGAGAGAGAGAGAGAGAGAGAGAGAGAGAGAGATAACTCCTACATTGTTAAGGACTGATTTCTGACTAACGCAAAGCAGCAATGCAGTGACAAACTCAAGTGTCATATAATTTACACTAGGAAGTTTCTTCAGTATGTTTCTCATAGCATGTATGCTAGAGCGGGCACCTTTGATCTCATTATAAAGCTCAAAGGTAGTCAGTGGCTCAGGAAGACTAGCAATGTAATATTTTGCTAGAGCTGCTACATCAATTGCACTCACACCCTCTGGTATTGAAGCATTGCAATCTGTGATACACACATGACGACAAATTATGATGCAATCCAAACAGAATAACTCACAGTCAAATTTGAGCATATAACATGCAAGATACCTTGGTTATATGTAGAAACCAATTGCTGAATGACCTTTTTATCTCCTTCAGCTTTAAACAAGTATTGCGAATTTAGACCTAAAAGTCAAACAAAAACGTTACCCTCTGGAAAAGAGTGTATATTTAGTAACATTTGCTTATATAACTACCAGGTCCAATAGTTTTCATTTAATTTTCATTTGAGTTACCTGATAATATGAGATAATCTGCACATTTCACCAATATAAGCGGAATGGGCCTGTTGGATTGCTGCCGTTGTACAGTATCCTCAATAGGAACTCCAAAAACTGAGGACAAAGAAAAAAACAAGTGGCTAGCAACTATTCACTGCAACTGGGAATATCCAGAGAATACTTGACTTGAGTAATTAATTTAATCAATGAGCAAGTATGACAAGCAAAATGCGAAAACCTTTGCCCCTATAATTGGCTAAGTCAAAACTATAAGAATAAATGTTATTTTCACAGCAAATGCTAATTAGTGAAGCATCGGGCATAGAGAAGAAGTGAAAATTTAAGACAAGCATGGAGCACTGCAATACAATAAAGGCAAACTTTTCGCACTAAAAAGAATTGTACGAAAATGGGAAAACTAATGCATTTTAAAACTTATACTAGTTTAAATCAGAAGCATTCTCACAAGATGAGTATGGACTAAGAGTTGCTCAACTGCTAGGGCAATAAGAAACAAGAATTTCAATTTAAAGCAGTTCCCTACACCTGAATCAAATATATTGAAGACTTCTGCACTTGGTAGAAAAACTTGTGCATTAAACATGTCAGATGCTCCTGATGCTAGGTAATAATTTGGAATGGTAAGTACAGGACATATCAAGTTCAAAAGTTGGCTCTTGATATAGAAATTTCTTGAAAAACCACACACAAATTCACATTGCGCTCTTTAAGTAGAAGTACTGAAAGAATAAAGTAGAACCAAATTATTTAAGATTTCATTAAGAGAAGAGGGAAATGACAAGGAGTCCTAAAGAAGTCACCATCTGGGAGAGTGCACCCACCAAGATAAAGAAACTTACCATCAGTGCTGGCAACACCCTGCAAATAGAAAACACATAAAAATTCAGAAGCTTCAAGAAGCTTGAAAGTTCATGTAAGAAGGCAAATATAAAAGCAAATAACAAAATTAAAAGTAACACAATCCTATACCTTCTGCCATCGTTCTATATCTGTCAAAATTATCTTGCTTTTCTGTGCCGTCTTTTTTGCTACCTGGAACAAATTCACCATTACAAATATGTCATTCTTGACCATAACTTCTCTAGAAGCCTAGACTACACTAGTCTATTTCTCTGTTACGAATAAAAATGGCAAGTATAGATTACATTTTAACTACACAAGATCAACTGTAACATCAACAACTACCATTAAAACATGGAAAAGCATTAAAACATCCAAAATTCAGCAGTTTCTTGAAAGTATTGCAATAGCAGAAAAAAATGCCCAATTGCAAAACAATCAAACAACAAATACCCCTTCAGTGGGATACAAAAATTATATCTCTCCAGCATAACATAAATTTGATATGAAGACAAGCTTAAAAGGCGATTTACAAAGCGGGAGTGTGGGAAGACAAAGAACAGAGACAGAGTTGAAAAGCCATCGATCATAATCAAAACAAATTATCAATCACAGATGAAGACAGTAATAGTATAACAGCATAGTAAGGAATAATTTACACATCTATGCCACATGAAACAGGAACCCTCGAAATTTACATGACAGCCTCTCTCCCTCTCACGCAATATAGTTTCACATTAAACAAGACATAAAATAATATTTAAGTTGAAAATTAAAAGATATATAAAAATTTTCAATTTAAGTTATTTGTAAGCCAAAGTTTACCTCTTCAACTTTTGTTTTCCCAACAACAACCTTGTCTTTTGTTCCGGTGATGCCTTTCCTCAGAAAGGTTCCGGTCGTAGCAGCAGCCGATATAAGACTTTCCTGTACAGCATGTCTTGTCGCCGGCTGCCGGAGAACCGCCCATCGGCTTTTGACCATAGAACCAACTCGTTCCGCCACGTCAGCGACGTTGCCTTTAGCATCCTTGGCAACTTCTCCGACAAATGTTCCGGCCGTGTGGCTAGCTTCCTTCAGTTTCACCCCTGCAATCAAAAATTAAAAAAAAAAAACAAAGAAACATTTCGCTGATGTGGCAACAATAACACAAATTCAAGAAGAAAATAATGCAGAATTGATAGATTAAATAGTACCTGAGGAAGAAAAGAAACCAGTCGCCTTCTCTTGCCACTGCTGCGATACGGCTGAAGGCATCGCTTCCGATTAATAAAAACCGGAAATTAATTTTATAAGGTAATATATAAAAGAAACTGCAAAAAAAATTCAAAATTGAGAAAAAAAGAAGAGAAAATTTTTTCAGAGACAAACTGATGCTCTGATTTAAAAAGAAATAAGGAAAATCTAAATGATTAGTATTAATACTGTTTTTGGTTTCAAAAGAAATACTGAGGCCTAACAAATTCTTAAAGCCTTATTGGTGACAACCGAAATCAATAATCGGTGCAAAGCCCTCAATTTGACGGAAACTATTCACCTTCGCTGCAGCTTCAATGGAGCGACGATCAAAGGAGAGCCTTTCTTTATGCGAGTTGAATCGGGAGTTGATGGCGAAAGTTGAAAGTGGAATACTGCTTTTTCTTTTTTTTTCCTTTGTGTTTGGTTTTATTATTATTATTTTTTTAACAGGGAGAAAATTCCTTTTAAGATGGGAAGAGTTCAAACTTAAAATATTCAGCCAATAGTCAGTGATATTTAGTTAATGGTTTGGACAAATAAAGAAAAGACACGTGGGACGTTTCTCGGAGAATACGCGGACATGGTTCTGGATGGTTCCAACGATTGTAACGGCTCTGCTGCTGGCTGCTTGCTGTTCCTGTGGTTGGAACTTGGATCCCACGCGCCCGAAGAGCCGCATGCAGCATGACCAAATTGGCTTCAATTCTTAATTGTTTTTCTCTTTATGATTTTTAATTTTCCTTGATAAATTGGTTGCTAACCAACTTTTAATAAAATTATAAAAATTAATTTTCCAAAGGAAATGTTAAAATTTTATTACTAAAAAGTTTTTTTCTATTACTGAAAGTTGTTCTCTCTAGCTTTAAATAGTAAAACATGCTATTCAATTACTATAAATTTTAATACCTAAAAAATTGAATTAAAGTGCTGGTTTTAGTGTATATTGACTTGGAAATAATAGACTTTCTATTTAAAAAAATACCATAAGGGAGAAATAGATTGTAATTTAAAAATAAAAAAAAAAGAAGTTGTCTAGTTACTGACCTGTGTTTCCATCTGTTGAAAGAGTCCATTTTTGGTACAAGATTTTCATCCTTAGCTTTTATAAGATATGAACATGGACTGTTATTTGTGTACTTGGCTTATTGAAATTCAGCTTTTGATCTTCGCTAGCTATTTCCAAAAAAAAAAAAAAGTAATCAAGGGAAATAAATTTGTTAATTGAATCAAAATTATTCTTTAACGAATAATAAACTTTTTAATGAAAACCATTAATTAGGATGTGTCATAATTTTTTCGTAGTTTTCAAGATTTAGAGATTTAATATGAAATAAATATTTAAATTTTGTTCCTTAAACAAAATATTTGAATTTTGATTTCATACATACTTGGAAAAAAATGAGTTGAGAGATTATTTTTGGCCTAGGATTTAAAGACTTGGATAAGCTTAATTTTAGAAAATTTGAAACATTTTGAAAGATTTTGATAACTAAATAATGGATGCCTTATCGGTAATCTTATATTTTGTAATTATATATATATATGTGTGTGTGAGAGAGAGACATATAAAATATGTGATAACCATTAAATTTTAATTGAGTAAGTTTCTATTATATATATATATATATACTATTTTAATGATCAATTAAATAAATTGACAAGTACATATCTTTCATTAAAGAGAGCTGTCATAAAAAATTAAAGAAAATGTTGACTTTATAGTTTAGTGTTGCATTAGATGACAAAGCTAGCTTTGTTGGAGTTGATAGTCCAATTTAATATTTCTTGACTTTGGATGGTCTAAAATGGCTTGTTCTAGGGGTTAATTGTGCTTAACATAAAAAAAAAAAACCCATCATGAGAGAGAAAGAGAGTGCTAGGGAGAGAGAGGAAAAAAAAAGCGAAAGGCTAGGGTAGTTGAAACGCGGGGCAGCCGAAGAGATTTATGGTACTATGGGGAAGGGAAAAATGTTAAGGAAGACTATGGAGAGGTTAAGAGGAATGAGTTTAAGGAATTTAATCGGTGGAGAAGGAGTATGTTCACTGCGTTCGTGGACAACATAGGAATGGAGACAAGGTGGAGTGACTTAAAAGGGCTTTTTTGACCAGTTTGGAGTGGTTGTTGATCTCTTTACTCCAAAGCTGACAAGATTTAGAGTCTCAAGATATGCCTTTGTTAGGTATCGATCCAAATCAGAGTTATATAGAGTAATGGAACAAGGCCAGGCTATCCCTCTTATTGGGCGGCACCTTTTCATTAAGGAAACGGATAAGATAGGTCCCAAAGTGAGGGCAGAAGGCTATGTCTGGAATAATGGTCGACGTCCAAGAAACATAAAGGTAACAGACAGGTCCTTCAGAGATGTGGTAGCGGATGGAGCGAATAAGGAGCAGGGACAAGTGGGAACTAAAAGAGTGAAAGAAGGAGTGAGTCATCATGGTAGTCAGGAAGGGAGTAAGCTCGATGGGATAAGAGTTTCTATTAATGAGGAGGAAGTGGAATGGCTATAGAGAAGTGCGATGGGCCAACTCAGGAAACCTTGTTACTGCGAGGATATAAAGTGTTCCCTATCCGCGGAGGGGGTGAGAGCGACTGTAAGACCAGCTGGGGGCCTTAACGTTATCATCACCTTCGATGCGTAGTGTACTGATTAATGGATGGGCCGTTTTTAGCAGATACAAAAGCATCCTGGAGAAGTGGTTCGAAAGCTTAAGCGTATAGTTTGGAGAAGGATGATCGGAAGTATAAAGTCTGGTATTGTGGAGGAATTACCGCCCATCTATGGAATTTAAAGATCTTTAGGGCAATGGGGACACATGGGGTCGTACATCAAAACTGATACATACACGAGGAGAAGAGATAGTTGGAGGGGGCAGTGTTTCAAGTTGAAGTCTCAAATCAAGAGAGGTTCCTAAACCACAGATTCTTGTGAATGGGGTATGTACACAATGAAGCGAACGTGATTGGGTAGAGACAGTTGACGGAAATCAACCAGCTTGATGCAAAAGAAGAACAGAAGATTAGACGACTGAGGCCTTGGAAAGTCAAACTGGAAGTCGGTGGAGAGAGAACGAGGACACTAGTGAAGAGAATGACATGTCAGAAGGTACAAGGGAGGAGTAGGAGTTTCACGTGGGGCAGCCACATAGGAACCCCCCAAATAAGAAAGTACAGTTTGAACCTTGAGGACTATTGCTCTGGCAAAGCAGGGCATAGCAGAGAGGTTGTCAAGATGACAGTGGAAGAAAAGTTAGGAGGGAAATTTGAAATTAGGGAAAGAAAAGGCCAAAAGGAGAAGCGAACAAAAGAACCAAAAGGGCATTGAGCAAAAAGGGTAAGATAGAAAAAAGAGCTATAGGTAAAGAGAGCCCGAAAGATAAAAGGGGTCAAAAAGCCCAAAGAGCTAAACTGAAGGAAAAGCTCATTTGTGACTCAAATATAGTGGCTAACAACAGATCCATGCAACATGTATATAGATGGGCTGGAATGGTTAAGAACAATGGTTAATGGATAAAAAAATAGGATGGTTAGAGGACCTATGGAGAATTACAAGGATTCAAGAAGGACCCTGAGTGAGTAAATTAAGGTCTATGGGCTTGTTTACCATAACAAAGGCAATATAGAAGTTTGATAGTAGCTGACAGAAGTGAATGGAACCCCACCAAGGAAGTGGAGGGGAACCCTTTGGGACCCCTTAGTGAAGTGCAAGAGGAAGAAAGAACAGTAAAGAAAGTAGTGTGTTAGTGAGAAAAGAGGAGTGTAGTTCAAAGATTAAAGATCCAGGCTTATCTATCTCGAATGTGCCTCTCATAAAGTTGATAAAAGTAAAAGTGCCAGAAAAAACGTAAAGTGAGGATTGCAAGGAATGAATCCTCTGGGAAGAACGAACTACAAGAGAGGAACAAGTAGAGAAAACAAGCAAACAAAGAGGAAGGAGAATGGTTATAGGAGAAAGGACTAACGGTGTAAGAAGAAAAAAGGTACAGGCCAGTATGGAACAAAAACAAGAAAAATTTAAGGTAGCCTAAAGGCTAGAAGATGAACCACATAATGGGAGACAATAAGGAGGGATCAAACAGGAAAAAAGAATGGTAAGGGGGACAAAGGGTGCTAATAGGAGTGAGTCTGTAGATGGAACAACTATGAAAGTAAAGAGTCTCTGATTCTGATACAAGCACAGCAGGAGGAATAAGGCATTATGGAGGGAAGCTTTAGCAACATTGGTATGTTAGTAATAATTGGGTTTGGATTTTGGGATGAGAACGAGGAAGTGGTGACGATGTTTAAGGACTGGAGCAGAAGAAGGCTGAAAACCAAGCAGGCTGAGAAGGCTTTTTAAAGGTGAGTGTCTGTGTCATTATGATTATCTTGTCTTGGAACTAAGAGGGATCGCAGGGGGAGAAAAAGAGGGCACTGAGGAATAATAAGAAAATGTAACCCAAATCTTGTTTTGTTCAAGAAACAAAAATTTAAGAACCGTTTGAAGGGTTGTATGAAAAATTATGGCAGAGAGAGAAAATTGAAGGTAAAGCCGTGAAGTCTGAAGGAAGATCGGGGGTTGTTTGTATATGGCAGCTAACTTTTTTAATTTGGTGGATTGCTTTATTCATAAAAACTTCATTCTCTGTGGGACACAAAGGATTCTAATAGTAATTGTGGCTTTGGCAACATTTATGCTCCAAACAATGAAGGAGAAAGAAGTGAAATGTTAACGAAATTAGGCAAATTATGGAGAGGTCGAGAGCCAGATGGGTGTTGGGGGGTGATTTCAATATTGTAAGATCTGATGAGGAAAGAATCGGTAGAAGGGACTACGTAGGGCAGCTGCAAATTTAATGAATTTATTAATGAATATAGGCTTGTTGATCTTCCACTTGTAGAGCAAATTCACTTGGAGCAACAAAGAGGAACTGCGTTTGGAAGGTTGGATCGATTCCTGATTGATGCGAATTCCTTGCTAAGAGCCCAATTTGATGCAAAGGTGCCTTCCCAAATCAATTTCAGATCATAATCCTATTGAGCTTAGGCCAGAAGTGGAAGGCCCAAACCTTTTAAATTTTCAATATACTGGTTGGACAACGTAAGCTTTCAGAAGTAGTGAAGAGTATTGGAAAGATCGAAGAGGGAGAATAGGGGTGAAGGTATTTGGCACAAACTGAAAAGGCTGAAGCCGTTCTGAAGATTGGCAGAGCAGAGAGTATGATAATTCTCAAGTCAGAATTACGAAGTAGAAGCTAAACTCCAAGGCCTTAATAGCTATTGCAAGTTGAGGGACGAATAAGGAGGTTAGGGAAGAAGTCATCAGAATAAAGTGAATTATGGAATGTTATAGAGTGGAGGAGAGAGAGAATGGCAATAAAAAATCAGAATCAAATGGACTTTGATGGGGATCGTAATACAAGATTCTTCCATGCTATGGCCACAGCAAGAAAAGAAGTAACATGATCCAACAAGTGAAAGTGGGAAGTGAGATGATTTTGACCCAGATATATAGCACTCAGTTGCAAAATACTTTAGACTATTACAAGGTTTGGAATGTCCTACCCTTAAGAAGTTTCAACTGTCAGTTTCGTAAGTTAAGTGAGGAATCAGCTATATTCTGAAGGGGAGTTTGAAGTCGAAATATGGGAAACAATAAATAACTGTGACTGGAATAAAGCACTTGGCCGAATGGGTTTAATCTTAATTTCTTCAAAAATCAGTGAGAGTTGTTAAGGAGGATGTTATGGGCTACACGAGGAACTTCTACGAAATGGGAACCTTGAAAGAGCAAACCACTCCTTCATTGCCTTATTCCAAAAGTTGCCAACCCATGCGAGATCAAAGAGTATAGGTCCATAAGCCTTGTTGGTAGTGTGTATAAGATTGTCGCAAACTCTTAGCTAATAAGTTAAAAGGGTCATTAGTGAAGTGATTGGAGGCTGACAATTTATTTTTGTGAAAGGGAGACAACTTACTGATTGTGCACTTATTGCTAACGAGGTTATTGACGCCCTAAAAAAGTGTCACGGGAGAGTTTTTTTTTAAAAGTTGATTTGAAAAAGCCTATGACGTATGATTGAGTTTTCTTCATTTATGATGACAAACATGGGTTTGGTGAGAGATGGAGAAGATGGATCAGGGATGCACCTCGAATGCTAAAGTTTCTGTCTCGTCAATGAGGTGCTTACAAAACCTTTCAAAATGAAACGTGGGTTGAGACAGGGATGCCCTTTATCCCCTTTCCTCTTTAACATAGTCGCTGAAGCTTTCAGTATGATGATAAATAAACAGAAGAGATCGATTTGTGCCCACGGGTCCCAATTGGAAGCAATGCCAAAGAGTGCTTAGGTGTTTACAGCTAGTGTCAGGATTGAAAATTAATTTTCACAGAAGTAGTCTTGAGGAGTTAGGTGAGAAGCAGTTGACACTGAGGGAGCAGATAGTATAGCTTGTCAAGTGGTGAACTGCCGATGACTTATTTGGGACTCCCATTGGGAGCTAATCATCACTCAATGAGAATTTGAAAGCAGTCATTGAAAAATTTGAGTCACGCTTAGCGGGATGGAAAGCGAAAGTGCTGACTATTGGAGGTAGGGTTACCTTATTAGGTCAGTTTTAGCTAGCCTTCCCATCTTCTTCATGTTCTTATTTCAAATACCTAAAAGGGTGTGAATAGTTAGAAAAAATGAAAGGGATTTATGTGGGAAGGAACGGGAGAGAAGGCAAGATGCACCTAGTTGAGTGGGAAAATGTGAGTAACTTCAAGGAAAATGGGAGATTAGGTATTATTAGTCTCGAATTAAAGAATAGAGCTTTACTTAACAAGTAGATCTGGAGGTTCGAAACCGAGAGAGAGAGCTTGTGGAGAGAGGTGATTGTGGATAAAGTATGAGGGAACCCCACGAATCTACTCCCTGAGCCAAACACTAATAGGAGAACTTCTAGATTGTAGACTAACATCATCAAACCCCTATCCTTTTCTAACAATTTTATTACAGGTTAAACCCAACTTACAGATGGTGATTGGGATAGAAACAACTATGCTTTTGGACTGACAGTGTGGTAGAGAAGGTGTGCTGAAAAATCTATCCCGAGGATGTATGCCCTTGCTAAAAATAAAGAAGTTTTTTAGAGAGTTCGGTATATGATGATGATGATGGGAAGTGGAACTAAGAAGGAGGCCTCTAGGATGGGAAGAACAACAGTGGCTGGAGCTCAAAGCCACTATTGAGGAGTTTCACCTTTGTAGGAACTAAAAGACACCTGGCATGGAAAGGATAGGCCACAGGGAATTACAGTATTAAATCTTTTTGTAAACAATTCTCCTGAAGGATTGTGGGGAGGATAAGACATGGAGAAATATTTGGAAAAATCTAGTGCCTTACCGTATTGAGATATTTTGTTGGTAGGTGCTGCACAAGAGAGTTGCCGTCAAGTAGGAGCTAGTGAAAAGGAACTTAATTGACCAAGAGGGAGCTGAGTGTGGGCTTTGTAAAAGGAACCTGAGATGGTTAGACACTTGTTCTTCCATTGTCCGAGGTCTGGCAAGTGTGGATGAGATGTAGAGAATAGGAGGTAATTTGGGTTGTCCCAAAGAATTTAATCAACTCGTTTAATACTTGGAATGTTGGTTTCGCAGGGAAAGGGGAGATTAAAATCTGGTGCATGGCCTTTTATGCTATTTTGTGGTCAGTGTGGCTGAATAGAAATGATACAGTTTTTCGAAGAGTTACTTGTGTGCTGACCAGGTTTTTGATTTAGTTAAACTCAGAGGTTGCCGCATGGGCTCAAGCTAAGTGGCCCTTTGAGTATGGCGCAATTTTAGACACTTATAGATATCCAGCTGAGGGCGCAAAGGTTAAGAAAAAGAAAAGAACCAGAATTGTGAAGGAGTGGAGCAAGCCGCACGAAGGGGAGATGAAATATAATGTGATGGGCAGCTAAAGGATGCCTTGGGGAGGCAGGGATTGGGGGCATTATGAGACGAAGAAGGAAACACTAAATTGTCTCTCAAAAGCTATAGGAGTGGAAGATGCTACTGTGGCAGAAGTCAGAGCAATTAGGGAGGCCTTCTTGACCTTTGCAGGTTCTAAATGGGCTGCCATTTACTCTTTGTTTATTGAAATTGACTCAAAAAATGCTGTCAAATGGACTAACAACCCATCTGAAGCTCCTTGGAGGCTTAGGAAGTGGATCCTGTACATTGAAAGGTTGAAGAAAGAGGTTAAGAAATGGGACATTAAACACATCTACAGAGAAACTAATCAACTTGCTGATAGCCTTGCCAAGGGAGCGGTGCAGGGTCAGGTTCATTTGTTGAATGTCTATGACTAATTTCTTGTGTATGGGGCTCTGATGTGCACTGATTCTTATCTGGGTCTGGTGCATCCTGCGGTATGTTGTAACAGCTGAAAGGCCCTGTCATTGTGTTTGCTTGGTTGAGAAGGAGAGGCTGATGGCTTTTCTTTTAATAAGAAACTATTGATTGTGGATACTTATGATTCATGGGTTCTTTTTTGATGCAGCCACTTGGGGGGTCTAGTGGTTTTATGGGGTAGGTTGATCTGTGAGGCCACACCATAAATCTGTTAAGAGTGTTAGGGCGATGTTGATATGGAATGTTGTGTACAGTTTGCTTCATGCTCACCTATTTTATTTTGAGGGTGGGATCTGCTTTTGATTTTGTTTTTTTGGAAAGATATAGGGAGGGCCCCTGTGGTTTATTTCTGGGAAAGGTATTGCGGGCTTTGTGTGACTTGAACTCTGGTTTGTTGTCCTTTGCGATTTGTGCTTTAATGATTAAGGTATGTTACCCTCATACAGGTGAGTAACTGACCTTAATCATGTTTGTACTTTTCACAGAAGTGAACCTTCGATACCCTCTGCTTTGAAATTAACAACATATTTCAAAAAAAAAATTGTGCTCAACATAAATAAATTACATTTTACTATAAGATGGGAAATTTTCTAAGTTGGGCATTGATGTGGATGTCCAGTACCTCATTAAATTTCAAACTCAATAGTCAACCTCATGGGAACTCGCAAATATATAAATGGAAAACATGTAAAACTATATATTATATCAATATTGTTTAGGTTAACATTTACTACTATAGATCTTTATATTTCTATGGATTCCTACCATATGAACAGAAGCAAAAGGAAACAAAGAAGCAAAGCAATCATTCATTGGCTTTTTGATCAATCTTTCAAGAGATGCTTTTCTTCAGACACCAAAATTTTCTTTCCGAGAAAATTACACAAGTCTTCGATAGGATTAGATTTCCATGGATGTTGCAATGCCAAATCAGTCTGAACCTTAATTTCTTAGAATTTACTTCTACTGAGCTATACAATGTATAGGCCCAAACCTCAATCGGTTTGATTTGGTATTATGAATCTTTTCCATTGCATATATCTAATACAAATGGCAGTCAGAGCTACTCAGATTTGAGGTCATGCTTCTTGCATCTTAGCCCCCACCTCTTCCTTTACAAATCTTCTCCAAAACCAGTGCTCGCTCCAAACTTTTTCCATCTGTTCAATAGGCACATTCATAGTCTCCGGTAACAAGAAGTAGACGAATGCAGTCATCACCGCCACCCATCCCCCGAAGAACAAAAATATACCTGACTTCATGCGGCAAAGCATAGCTAGAAAAGTTTGTCCAACAAGGAAGCATAATAACAAGCCTATTGCTACTGTTATACTTTGCCCAGCTGATCGAATCTCTTAAGGATAAATCTCACTAGGGACCAACAATCCCAAAGGACCCCTAGACAAAGAAAACCCGGCAACTTATATACATATCAGAATCAAAACCATGTAAGCACAGCCCTGGCTAAGGGCACCCTGATCACCTAGCATACTGCCATAATTCCTCCAGCCACGATTTGTGACGCAAACATTAGAGCTCCACCAACCATAAACAACGCTCTTCTTCCAAATTTATCTACTACGACCATGGATATTAGTACAGAGGCCAATCCCACAAGACCAATCACAACTGCCGAGAGTAGTGAAGCACTTTCGCCAAGGCCAGTTGTCCTGAAAAGTATTGAAGCATAGAATGTGATGACGTTGATTCCAGTCACTTGCTGGAAAAATGGTACAGCTATTGACATCACAAATTGAGGTCTGTACTTTTTGTGTACGATTTTCTTAAAAGGGTGCTTCATGGGTTTTGAGTTTGAGCTCGCTTTGATGAGATCATCGAGTTCTGCCTGGACATCAGTAGTGCCTCGTGCACGTTGCAGCACATGTTTTGCCTTTTGGTGATTATTGCTTTGCTGGATTAAGCTGTTGGGTGTTTCTGCGAGAAAGAGTGTGCTTAGTGTTACAATTGCTGCTGGGACTGCTGCCATGGCTAGAGAAATACGCCAGCCCCAACCGCCCTTGATCTTTTCGGTGCCATAGTTAACAAGGTTGGCTACAAGTACTCCAAAGCCAACACCTACTTCAAAACCAATGTTCATTGCTCCTCTGTGCCTCGGCAGCGTCATTTCAGAGATGTATAAAGGTACTGACTGTAGAACAAAGAAAATGAAGCGTGAACAAGAAACTTCTGATTATTGATTCGAAAATAAAAAAAAAACAGTAGGAATTAATTATGCTGCCTGGTTTGTAAAACCAATCCCAACTCCAAGCAAAACACGACCAAATATTAGCATGTATATGTTAAAAGCTGCACCGCCAAGGGCTGAACCAGCTAGGAATGAAGCTCCTCCTACCAGGATAGATGGCTTGCGGCCAAAGGCTCTAGTCCCTGATGAAGCAAAGAAAGAAGCAAAAAGGCCAGCTATGTACAGGGAAGAAGTAAATAAGGTTAACAGTTGGCTATCAAATTTGCAGTAATTGCTAATTTCGGTGTCTTGTTCCATTTTTCTGTACACCTTTGGGAAGAATGCCTTGAGAAATGGTTCCATAGAGGTCACCCCATCTTCACAGTTACACGATTAGTCAGTGGAGATCATCTCAATTCTCTTTAGAACAACAATAAAAAGGTTTTTGCAAAGTAATATATGTGCACCGCTTAGAATCTTTCATATCATGATTACAAGAAAAAGAACTGCAGATGTGTGAAATCAACATAGAATTATTACCAAAAGGTCTATACAGTATATATTCATTGAAGAATATAGAACTTAAATCAAATTGGTTAATCATGAAAAGTCTTGACCTAAAACACCGCTGTTTTGTGCGCAGCCGGGCTGTATTGATCAGCAAATTATTCTGGAAAAGTAGATAAACGATCATATTGAAACAAACCTGAAATTCCAAGGTCATAACCAAACAGAACTCCTCCTATGGCAGCCATGAAACATGACATAACAACAAGCAGGGTCATCCCGCCATTGCATTTCCCACCTTCACTTGTGATTAAAAGCCCAGCTGCCATGTCTTAGACCTCCAAGCTCACTCGCATAAACAGGCGAGAGAGGGAGAGTGAGATGGCTTGAAGTTAAAAAGTTATGGACACAATACTAAAAGATTATAAAAGAGCATTGTCACTTGACTGGTACAGAACACCAATTACCATTTTCTTGTGGACAGTATGGGAGAATGTGGGGTTGATGGCGAAAGTGTATTTATGACTTTGCAATTGTGATGTTATGAATAGCTTATTTATGCGAGGTGACCACCACCCAGTAAAAGAACTTAATTCTAGTTGTGGTGACCACCCAGTCTTAAAGCGGGTTCTAACTGTAATTTATGCTCTTTTCTTGCTAGGCCGGACCTAACTGTATTTGTGCGGCCCATTAAATCCAAATCAACTTTTAAAAATTAGAAATTTTTTCTTTGGTATTTTTCTTATATTAATCCTCTAAAATGAGAAAATATTAAATAAGCTTTCGTACAGATATAATAATACATAATTAAAAATTATCATGTGATTATTATCATATCATATTAAAAAAATATGGTTCTTATATATTCACATGACAATTTAACGTTTTAATTATATATCATGTTATAATTTATTAAGAAAGAAAATTTGTTTAATAATTTTTTTATTAAAAATATACCTATTATAACCAAAACTCGACATTTTGCGTAATTAGGTTTCAATTGACATGGATTATGTAATTAATAAGATTCGGTGAACCGAATGCTTTATTTAAACCCATGGTAGTGTTGACTTTTTCTCCTTGTCAATTATTAAAAAGCAATGCTATTAATTACTTTATTATTTAATAAACTATTAATTATAAAAAAAGAAAAAATAAATAATAGCAAAATAAGGGAAATTAGATAATCACATTGAGGTTTGATAAAAAATAAAATATTTTCACTTATCATATTTTTAAATTATCATATGTCAATTTTAATAATTTTAATTATTTATATAAATAATTTATAAAATTATATGTACTAGTATATGCTTATAAAACTTTTCATTGAAGAAAATAACCATATTTATTTATCTTATTTTTAAATTATTATTGTAAACATTTTTTATATTAATAAGATTTATCAATTATCAAATAAGAACTTTATTTTTTAATTATTTACACCTTAAATTTTACACTTTAGAAATAATTAGTCTCATATATAAATTATAAAATCAATATTATTTTTTACCCATGTGACAATAAATCCTAATATATATTTAGAATAATACAAATAATAATCAAATGTCCCAACAAGATCATAAGGATGGAAAACAACAAACTTTTAATAATCGAAATTTGGAGTTATTAAATATAAATTGGAATCTTTAATTAATAAATAATTATAATTAAGTGGTAAAAGTTAAACATTCTTAATTTTTAGATTCCAAGTTATTGGATGACAATGACATTTGAGTGACAACATTATCCTAGTCATATCCCACCAAGGGTGTAGGCTCCATTATTTCTTAACTAGAAAAGGAAACTATACAGAAGTACAAGATATTCTATTCTATATCTTTGTTGTACTGGCCAAATCATCTGACCCTGCATCTACAGCACTCTACACTACTAAATACTAAACAGGATCTAGCTATCTTAAGTAACCAAACAGAGATTAATCCTATATCCTTCTTGCAAATCAAGATTAAAGCCTATTTCAACTAATGAAGGCTTTGTCATCCACTTCATCTCCCACAATTCTTTTCCAAAACCAGTGCTCCCTCCACACTTTCTCCATTTTCTCAATGGGCAAGTTCTTGGTCTCTGGCAACAAGAAGTACACAAATGTGGTCATCACCGCCACCCATCCCCCGAAAAAGAAGAAAATCCCTGATTTCATGTGGCAAAGCATGGCTAGAAAAGTCTGTCCAACAAGGAAACAGAAGAAAAAGCTGACTGCTACTGTAATGCTTTGGCCTGCTGATCGAATCTCTAATGGATAAATCTCACTAGGGAATAACCATCCCAGAGGGCCCCAAGACAATCCAAACCCGGAAACATATATGCATACCAAAACCAAAATCGAGTAAGCACTGGCTTTGCTCAATCCTCCATGATCCCCTAGGAAAGCTGTCATCAGCCCTCCGATCGTTATTTGTGTCGCGAGCATTAGAATTCCCCCAATCATAAACAGTACTCTTCGCCCATGCTTATCCACTACAAACATAGATATGAATATACAAGAAGTACTGACAAGGCGAATCACAACTGCAGACAAGAGTGAAGAACTTTCATGTAGGCCAATTGTCCTGAAAAGTATTGGAGCATAGAATGTGATGACGCTGATCCCCGTCATTTGTGCGAAAAATGGTATAGCTGCTGCCATGACCACTTGAGGCCTATACTTTCCTTGTGTGATTTTCTTAAATGGGTTGTTGATTGTTTTCGACATTGAGCTTGCTTGGATGAGATCATCAAGCTCTGCTTGCACGTTAATGGTGCCCCTTATACGCTGAAGCACACGTTTGGCCTTCTCGTGGTCGTTGGTAGTCTGAATTAAACTGTTCGGTGTGTCTGGGAGAATAAGTGCACCTAGTGTCAGGATTGATGCAGGGACTGCGGCCAGGGAGAGGGAGATACGCCAACCCCAACCGCCCTCGATCTTCTCGGTTCCGAAATTGATGATGTTAGCTATGAGTACTCCAAAGCCAATTCCACATTCGAAGATAATGTTCATCGCTCCTCTGTGTGTTGGTAGCGCCATTTCAGAGATGTAGAGTGGGATTGACTGCAAAGAAAATAAATTGCAGCATAAAAACTAGTAACAATTTTTAGCACTAAATTCTGTCACAATCTTGAACTAACAGGAATTGATCATTTGGCATGCTTAAATTAGTGTTTCTGGAGCTTATGGTCAGACTGGTAAAAAATTAATTAGTCTTTCCCTCATGATTGGACTACAACAAATAGGGGAGGACCATGTTCTTGACAAGTCAATGGAAGACTATTTGAGGGCCATTTCCTTTGTTAGGGAACTTCTTTTTCCCAGTTTTAACTTACGAAGGCCTGATATTACTGCATTTTACTCATTTCTACCCTCCTTATTGCAGTGTTTACTATGAATTTAGGATGTAAATTTGCTACCAAACTTATTGTTCAAGTCCATTTTGCAGAAGATTTTGCAAAAGGAAGAAGAAATACCCAAAAGAAAAAAAGAAGAAGAGGAAATAGATTAGAATACCTGGTTTGCAAAGCCAAGTCCAATGCCAAGAAAAACACGCCCAAATACAAGCATGTACACGTTAGAAGCAGCACCACCTAGTGCTGAACCAGCAAGGACTACAACGCCTGCTACAAGCATGGATGCCTTTCGTCCAAAGGCCCTGGTCACAGGTGATGCAAAGAAAGAAGCAATAAGGCCAGCTATGTAGAGTGAAGATGTAAACAAGGTCAACAGCTGGCTATCATATTTGCAGTAATTGCTAATCTTGGTATTTTCTTTCATCCGTCGGTACACATTTGGGAAGAACTTCTTGAGAAAAGGGTCCATGGAGGTCACTCCACCTTAAATCGCAGTTACATAAATAATGTTAATGGCTTAATTTATACATGAGATCATCTGAATTTCACTTTATACCAAGAGCAATAAACTTATTTTATTCTTTAAAATCAGTATGCATATATATATATATATATATATATGTATATTTTCAGGAATATTTGCAGTGAAGATTAGTTTGAGACAGACCTGAAACTCCAAGGTCATAGCCAAAGATGAGTCCTCCGGAGGCAGCCATCACGCATGACAGAACAACGAGAAGGGTGATCCTGCCATTGTATTGCCCTCGTTCAGCTGTTATTGCGGATGCAACCGCCATAGCTGCAACCTCCCAGGTGACCACTTATCCCAATTACACAAGAAAGAAAGACCCCTTTATATTTAATATACGGATAACTGTAGTTGATTATCTTTTGCAAGCCACTGTGGTCACCTTTTGTCTCTCAAGTGAGACTGTTCATAATATCATCACTTTAAAAAAAAAAAAAGTAGCTGATTATGTGAAAAGAGCATTATTTTATTGGTCGACTAGTGGAAGATTAGCTACGGAATTTCTCTACTTTCGTGTGGTCCAAAATGAATCATGTGGAGTCTGACTGTCTTTGAGTTACAGTGGGATTGCATACCACTGCATAGTACGGGCTTTAATGTCACAGCCAAAGATCAAAATTGCTTGGTGTGGGTGTGACTTCCTTGAGGCAAGCTGAAAAAGTAGAAGCCCGGCACAAGAAATATTTCAACTTCTCATTTTTCTTTCGCCATTTATAGCTTTAATTTGACATTTAAGAAAATCTTTGGCATTCCCATGCAGGACCACTTCCGAAGACTCTTGACTGTCCTGACATTGATTTTAATTACCCAAGCTCAAGTTTTCCCTGGCAGGTGAATGCTTCTTTATCATACTGCTATCATTTCCAGGAAGTCGGCATACATATACAGATATAAGTACATATCAATTTAAATTGAAAGCTAATAAGTGCTGGGGCAGAGACATGGAAATGAAATTGAAGGCTAAATTTGGATCACAGTTTCAGCACTTAGGGCGTCTACAATCAATACTAACCTTCATTGGCTCCGGCCTCTACAATTCAAAACAAATTACTAATAACACTTTGGATTGATTTGACTGCTATATTTATTATTTGATTTTTACTCTTAAGAATTTCGATTCTTTTATCTAAGTAAAGCTTTAGTTGACAAGTGCTTCGTGGTCCTCTCATTAAAGAACAAACCAACAATTTGGCTTCATGATCAATCATTCATATAAGAATGTAGTTCTGTTCATCAAAGTCTTAGGGATGCAACTTGGATTGGAGTCATGATGCGTGAAAGAAGATGGATGTTGGATTGAAAATTCTAAATGATCATCAAAGTGCTACCCTACCCGGTGACTGGCTTATGAGTTGTTTCCTATATTGCCCACATCTTTTGAGGAACAGCCAGGCTATTTCACATCAGTTTGCTCTTTCGACAGATGATGATGCATGTATTAGAAAAAAGAAAGGTGAATTTTTTCATTCCCATACAGAAAACAAGCTAGTCGTCAACAGTTACAATTAATACCTTTTTAATGGAACTTGGCGGTTGTTGTCACATTTTCTTGATGTTATTATTAATTTGAAGACTGCAAGCTTGCATACAGACCAGCAGAATAACCACTTCAAAGTAACCTTGTTGTATTCAAATCTCATCACTGGACCTAAGCCTAAGTGGTATGTTCTACTATAATTTCGAGTTACCATGCTATGGCTCTGCATATATAATGAAGCAACTGTGGCTGGAATATAACTCCACAGAAATATTAATTTCTTCTTGCTAGATATATAATGAGAATGCAACTTTAATCAAATTTAACATCTTGCCCCCTGTGTGTAAACCTTCTCATCCACCTCTCCAACAATCCTTTTCCAGAACCAGTGCTCCCTCCATACATTTTCCATTTGCTCAATTGGCACATTTTTAGTCTCTGGCAAGAAAAAGTATACAAATGCAGTCATCAACACCACCCATCCTCCGAAAAAGAAGAAAATCCCTGACTTGAAGTGGCAGAGCATAGATAGAAAAGTTTGTGCAATGATGAAAGTGAATAGAAAGCCCACTGCTACTGTAATACTTTGCCCGGCTGATCTAATCTCCAAAGGAAAAATCTCACTAGGAACTAACCATCCCAACGGACCCCATGACCATGCAAAACCAGCAACATATACACAAATTAAAGCTAAAACTAAGTAAGCGTATCCTTTGCTTAGTCCACCATGATCCCCTAGCAAAGCTGCCATAATTCCTCCAATAATTATTTGTGTCACAAGCATTTGGATTCCCCCAATCATAAACAAGGCCCTTCGGCCAAGCTTATCGACTGCAAGCATTGATATGAATGTAGCAGTAGTACCAACAAGGCCAGTCACAACTGCAGACATGAGTGAAGCACTTTCACCTTGCCCAATTGTCCTGAACAGGATTGGAGCATAGAATGTAATGACATTTATGCCTGTCACTTGCTGGAAAAATGGTAAAGCTATTGCCATTACCAATTGAGGCCTGTATTTTCTTTGTATAATTTTCTGAAATGGGTGGTTGGTTGTTTTTGAAATTGAGCTTGCTTTGATGAGATCGTCAAGTTCTGCTTGGACATCAGCGGTGCCTCGTATGCGTTGCAGCACGCTTTTCACCTTTTGGTGGTTATTGCTGTTCTGGATTAAGCTGTTGGGTGTTTCAGGGAGAAGAAGAGCTCCTATTGTCAGGAATGAGGCCGGGAGTGCTGCCAATGCCAGGGAGATACGCCAACCCCATCCACCTTCAATCTTTTCGGTGCCAAAATTTATAATGTTAGCTGAAAGGACTCCAATGCCAACACCGCATTGGAAGCCAATGTTCATTGCTCCTCTGTGTCTGGGAAGTGCCATTTCAGAGATGTATAACGGGACTGACTGTAAAACAAATGCATATTAGAGCATAAACAATAGATCCCAGAAATTAGCATATGATTTTGCACAAGAAAGAAGGAAAATTGAATTTATCATGCGTACTTGGTTTGCAAATCCAACCCCAACCCCAAGCAAGACACGACCAAATATCAACATGTACACATTAAAAGCTGCACCACCAAGGGCTGAACCAGCAAGGAATGCAGCTCCTCCTATAAGGATCGATGGCTTGCGTCCAAAGGCTCTGGTCACAGGTGATGCGAAGAAAGACGAAATAA
The DNA here is from genome assembly GCF_002168275.2 of Theobroma umbraticum. Lineage (NCBI taxonomy): Eukaryota > Viridiplantae > Streptophyta > Magnoliopsida > Malvales > Malvaceae > Theobroma > Theobroma umbraticum. Next base: position 5,006,248 of record NW_018397261.1, read on the forward strand.
GGCCGGCTATGTAGAGTGAAGATGTAAATGAAGTCAACAGTTGGCTATCAAATTTACAGTAATTGCTAATCTTGGTGTCTTCTTTCATCTGTGTGTAAACGTTTGGAAAGAACTTCTTGAGAAAAGGCTCCATAGATGTCACTCCACCTTTACAATCACATAATTACTTGATGAGATCAGTTGAATTTTCTATAGCTGAAGTATCAATATATTTTCAAACTCTAAAATTTATCTACTCCTGTTATTTTTGCTATAGAATATTTCAACTGCTTATGAAGTTGTTCCAAACATTCTGTTTCAAGAAAAAGAAAAGGTGAGTTTCCATATATGTACAAGGAAATAGACCTTAGCCTACGGAGAGTGTTTCAATACCCAGTACGGCAAAGCATGATTTGACAAACTTTTATTTTTAAGACAAAAAGGACAAAGTCAACTGCAAAAACATCATCCAAATGTTACTACAAAAGGCTCAACTATTTTAAAGTGATTGACAGTTTATAATCGGCAAGACTGATAGTGCAGATGAGGAAAACATATTGCATACTGATTGATTAAAAAGAAAAAAAAAAAGAAGTAAATAACCTGAAATTCCAAGATCATAACCAAAGATAATTCCTCCTGTGGCAGCCATCATACATGACAGAACAACAAGAAGGGTCATCCTGCCATTGTACTGCCCACCTTCACTTGTTATTGCTAACCCAGCCGCCATAGCTCAATTCCCCAAAGCTCACTGACGAACAAATGTGAGGGATATAGTTTACTTTGTCAGATTATAGACAATGGAAGACTTAAAATGAGCGGTCTTCCTTGACTCGTAAGTAGAGCGCAGCCATCTGTCATGAATCATGTCGTTTTCTTTGAATTTTGTAGGAGCATGTCGGTTGAAAGGTTGAACTTGTAGTTTAAATCATTTAACAGAACATGGACTTTGCGTATGACCAGCAATTTATGATGTGATGGCCCTTCGCTTTGCAGATATGCAAGAATTTTCTTTCCAACGTAACCCAAAAATTTAACCAGCAGCAAGCACTTCTAAGCAGTATATTTAAGCTATTCCTGTTATGTAAAAAAGCTTGTAGCAAGAGATTCATGGATTTAATTTCCCTCCCTATCAGCCATTGAGTTAGGCTAGAATACAAACAAGTTTTCTTCCGTACAAAACATATTCGTGATCCATTAAGGACTAGAGGGAACGTAAGATCCAGTTGTTAAAACCTTGTTTTTAAGACCAAGACTGGATACAGAGTTCTCTTTGTAATTAACTATTGAGCACATTAACAGTTTATCATTTTCAAAAGAAAAATTAAACCCTAAGAACCAGTAAGTTGAGCATTGTTCTGCACGAATTCGAACTCAGAATTAGTATTTATGGTTAAAAGGTTTAAGAAATCTTTTATGTTGACTTTCGGAAATGCATTGATCTGCATATATACAAACGGAATCAACAACTAAATAAAAGGTTCATGCATATAAGTAATCTAAGATCATGATGTGTTTCTAGTTCCAATGCTTACCACAGAAACCTCAATTAAACCAAATGCCAAGGGCCTTTCACATTGTAACTGCAATTGCAGTTTTATCATCTTTAACCTTTGCAAACTCAGCATCATCCAATCCTTTTTAAGTCCTGCAACTCCTCCAGGCACTTTTGATCCAATGTCCTTGTTTAGCTTACAACTTGACTGCTGAAGACATCTGATCAAGGGAGTTCTATGTCTTTTGCATAGTTTTGCACTTGACTGCTGCAGACACTTTACTAGGAGAGTGAAAGAATACATACTTTTACATGTTGCAATTCACAACAAATCCTCATCAATATTACGTACGGGGGGAAACAACAAGAACTGGAAATCAGAAATATGTGTCCAGTTACATAAAATTACTTGCTCCACTTGCAATACAAATAAGAAAAGAAACACAAACAACATTGTTGGTTCATATTATCAAGCATCATCCCCAGCAATAGTTTTTAGACATATATATATATATATATATATATTTGAAAATTAATAGTTTTTAGATATATAAACTAGAAATTAATATTCATACTTACATCTGATCTTCTGGCCAACAGAATTTGACTTCCAAACCGATTGAATTCTCACCATATTCTATAGAAACAGAGGCCTGGCTAGGAATTATTAGCAGAGCAAGAAATTAATGGTCCTTAACCTAACAAGAAGAAAATACAGAACAATTCCTTCATACATTTTAAGACAAGAATGGAAAGAGAAAATAGCAAAGCTAAAGGACACAGGTTTGAAGGCAATCAAACCGATGATGTTTGAATATGTATAAAGGGTGGAACTAAGTAAAATGCTCATAATAATTCATAAATAACATCAATACGATTCCTTGAATTAAACAATCTGGAAAAACATAATCAACAAGCAAGAACATCAACTAAACAGCTAAATGGCAAAGTACCTTGTCGTCGTTCCTGGTTGAAGATTTTGTTCCATCCTTCTCAGAAATACATTTTCCTGAGCTACCATTTTCTTAAGTTCCAACTTCTTTGAAGACAACCGATCACCACTTTTACTGCTGGCATTTAACATCTGTAATGACTGCTTTAGTGATCTTGCCTTTGAGGCAGTTGCAGTGCCATTTTCTTTCCCAGTTTCAACTACTTCTGCCTGAGTTTTATCCTCCTTTGAAATCAGAGCAGTCACCTTTTCCCCTAAAGCATGTATTTTGTTTTGCTTCTGAATCACTTATTCCTTCAGATGCCTTTGTGAAGGCATCATCAACTATAGGAATGATCTCCTTAATCATGCTGTCCTTCCTCTAGGGCTGGGCATCAGCGACACTCCCACTAGGTATTGAGGAAGTCAGTCAGTTCATCCTCCGTTGCTTTACGTGAGGAAGGTCAAATAATTGTCTCTTTATGACTTTGCAAGTATACAGCCCCATCAGTGGGCAGGTCCTCATGCAACGAACCAGGGGCATCCCTGCTGTCTTTTTTATGATCTGACATGGTCTCAACTTCCTTCTCATAAACAGAAGGTTCTGTAGAGTCCAAGGACAGTCGAATGTCTGTCTCTTTTTTATTTTGCAAGGACACAGCCGCATAAATGGGAAGGACCTCATGTGATGCGCCAGGGGCATCCTTGCTGTCCTTGTTATGGTCTGGCAGGGTCTCAGCTTCCTTCTGACAAATATACAAAATTTCAGAAGGTTTTGTAGATTCCAAATTAGAAGGTTAAATACCTGTCCCCTTTTTATTCTGCAAGGATGCAGTCCCATCAATGGACAGGTCCTCAAGCGATAAACTAGGGAGATCCTTGCTCTTATCATGGTCTGGCACATTCTCAAATTCCTTCTCATTAATTTACAAATTTTCCAAAGGTTCTGTAGAGAGCAAATTAGGTTTGTCAATATGTTCTTAGTACCTTACTTACATTCAGAATAGACCACCTTCTCAGTACCCAAATCCTCTGGTTCAACAACACTTGTATCAACTTTTTTGGGCTTATCAGCTCTTTCTTCCTTAAGGGGAGTCTAAATCTGCCAATGAGTCATCATTCCTCTTCTGCATAACAACACCACTAATAACCAACATCGGAGATTTTATCATTTGCAAGATCAACTTGTTTAGTGGAACCTGCTTCTTTGGGAATCTCTTTATCCTCCTGGCAGAGAATATAATCATTTATAAGTCTTAAACTCTAAGAACAAATATTGATTAACAGGAAGAAAAATAACTCCTGCAAAACAGAAGTAGATAGATAGGTAATAGAGACCTAAATAGACAGATAGTTAACAATTGTTTACAAGAACAAAATGTGCGGGGCTGCCCTTTTTCAAAGATGACCCTCTAGGCTTGTCATTAGCCTACAGCGATTTAATGAAGGTATAAAATAAAGAGACCAAATCTGCTCAAAAGCCATTGCAAAGTATTAGCAAATGTGTCCCCACCAGCCAACATATGACGTTTTGAGGGAACAACATGCACAAGGGAATAACACAAAGCTTTGAAACTTGGAAAATTAAGTAGTGCAAAATTATTTCCCACACCTGAAGAGCGGACATGCTTACAGAACCGCTGCACTAAGTGATTAGAGTCCTCAAAAAGAAAAGAGATATTAGATACCACTGAGATGCTTACTTTATGGTCATTAGTAGTGGCATCATTCTGCTCAACAGCTCCAGATGCCTTTTGGCATATAGGAGCAACTACGCTACAATAACAAGTAAGATTGGGAAGAGTAACTCCATAGAGATGCTTTCACTTTCTTTCAGGACATGGATCATAAACATCTCCATGTATGAAAAGATATTCTCTGGGTGATAATCCCTGAAAAACAACAGCCAAATCACCAGAACATAATGATTTTGATTGTACTTGCACATAAGAACTGCTTTTTTAATAAATACAACAACAACCAAGCCTTTCTTCCTATGTTGGATTGACGATATATTTCCATTATGTTCTCTAGGGAATTTGGGATGGGTATTACATATAAAGGTTAACAAGAGAAGGCAATTCTCAGAAGATGTCAGTACCTCACTGCTTTATAGAAATTTTGGAACATTTCAATGATGATTGCATCACAATCAAGATCCAGCATCACTGAACATAACCTGACCCTGGCAAGAATCTCAAGACTCGAGGTCATCTTAATGTATGA
>NW_018397261.1:5010981-5014247 GCF_002168275.2 Theobroma umbraticum
TTTTTTTTTTTTTTTGCTCAATCAACAATAGTATTTCTTTTAATCACTAGGTGGTAACAACATGAGCTTATGTGTACCATGCATATATGACTTTTTGTAGGAATAGGAAGTTTTTAGATTACATACTAGTACTGATACAAATGTGCTTCTCGTGTATCATTGAGGCAAGAGATGTAACTTAAAAGTGACAGAAGGATATTCACTAGTTATTTTGTTTTAATTTGATTATATAAGTGACCCAGTTCTAGAACTTCATATGTTTTTTTCTTTTTTTGGCTTGTTCTGTTGCTAGTGAGATATTGAAAGAATACGGGAGCTTAATGACCAAGCTATCAAAGGAGATAGTAAAAGCTATACTGAAAAGCTTGGGAGAAGATTTGGAGAAGAAATCTTTTGAGTCTGAATTCAGCAACTGTCATGGTTATTTGAGAATAAACAACTACACTCCCCCGAACAGCATGAAAGAAGAAGTGGACGGGCTAGGCATGCACACAGACATGAGCTGTGTAACAATTGTTTATCAAGATGAAATTGGGGGACTCCAAGTGAGATCAAAGGAAGGAAAGTGGATGGACATAAACCCTTGTGAAGACACACTTGTTGTGAATATTGGGGACCTGATGCATGCATGGAGCAATGGGAAGTTAAGGTCATCAGAACACAGAGTTGTTTTAAAGAGAATAGTGAATCGGTTTTCTCTGGCATTCTTTTGGTGCTTTGAAGATGAAAAAGTGATATTTGCCCCTAATGAAGTTGTGGGAGAAGACAACTTGAGGATCTATAAGCCATTTGTTTGTGCAGATTATTTGAAATTTAGACAAAGCAGTGAAAAGGGAAGGTTTGACAAGGTTGGGTTCACCGTGAAAGACTTTGCAGGAGCGTGACAGTTTGTAAAAATTGATTATATTAAACAAGTGAATGCTTTGTTGAAAAGCAAGACAAGTTGAGAATAAAGAATAGCATTTTGAGATTGGAAGTACCTGCTTGCATTTACTTTTTCATTTTATGAAATTGGGTTTGTTTATATTTATTTATTTGAAAGCATCAATCCATATATGTATAACTGCACAGAATATGGTGGCTAATTGATTGGTGAGGTTCTTTCCCTGTTAATTACCTCTTGTTAGAGAGAAACCTTACCATACAAGTATCTTTCTTTATATGCAGAAGTACGAATTAAACATGTGCCTGAAGTAACTATGGAAGTGATGGAAAAATGATTAATTTTGTCATCGGTAAATACATAACTTAACAGAATAGTGCAGAAACTTTACTACTCTGGCTTATTTTGCAACCCAGCTAATGGATTAAACATGAAAATAGGCCATAAAAAACGTGCAAATCTTATTATAAAAGGCACAACGAATTGCTTCAAGGCTAAGCTTTCGAGTTGTCAATCATCAAGTTGTTATTTGTTGTGTATATAAATTAGTACAGGTCAACAACCGGAAAAACTTGAAGGCGCAATTCTATATTAACAACATTATGCTCATGAGAAACCGTAAAGGAAGAGAAAAAAAACGAGCTTTTAGCAATGATTTTAGCAAACATGCTAGGCCACAACACGAATCCTACTTAATGATTATTCCATTGCCAAAGAATCAAATGTTAAATAATTCATCGGGACATGGACAGCTACCCTAATGGTGTTAACCGTCACAGAGGTCAAATTACACCTCAATTTTCCTGTCAGCCTTGGAGCAAACTGTGGCATTATTAATAGGTTTATATCCATTGTTGCAAGGCATGTTCAATGTGGGAAAGCTATTAAAAAACGTAGTCTGGTTTTGAAGGACTGCTTCTACTGTTGGATTAGGAAAAGCGAAATCTCAATTCTTTAAGTTGAGGTTTGTGATTGATCTGGATTGGCTTCATGTACAAAGGGTCTTAATTATAGAGCTTTGTGTATGAGCTCTGGGGCATATTCATCTGTTGCTGTAAAGAGCCATTTGGGCTTTGTTTAAGTAGTGAAGATGTAATTGGGTTGGGCAAAATCCCAGTTCAATTGGCATTTGCTATACCCATGTTGGATGTTGAAATCACTATGTATTCTTTTTTCTATTAATTCACAATAAATGCCAAAAATTATTTTTCTGCTTTTATCTTTTTAAACAAATTAATACTAATGCATATTATATAGGAAACATAGAGATTAAAAAATCACTTGCATGATAAAGACTAGAACAAAGTTTAATTTTGAAACGAATTAATATATTGTACGTCATTTATATTTAGAATCTTAATAGTTCCTGCTGTATATAGGACTTGACCCTAACTCAACCTATTTCTCATTGGTGACAGAAGCATAGGTAATTTTCATTTTCTTTTCATTAGCCTGTCTAGCTAGTTAAATTTTGTCCTTCGTGTGGACAATCGACTTACTTAGTTTGTCTGTTAAAATATCTTTTCTATTAACAGGTTCCTGGAAGAAAAAAAAGATGGGCAAACAGAGAAGTAAACAGCTGAAGAAGACTAAGGGCGTAAACAAGACGAGCTTTGATGAATTAGCCGATGACCTGAAAGAAGACGTCTTCCGTAGATTAGACATTAAAGATCGCGGAAAGCTTAAGTGCGTTTCCAAAGAATGGCGCCTTTTGATCACTGCCTCTTGCTCTCCCATATACTCTGGATTCCTATATAAGAATGAAAATAAGAATAGACCTCTTGCAGAAGTCAAATACTAGTCTTACCAACCTTGGTCAGGGGATCCTTTATTAGGGAAGCTCCGTTTCCATGCTTCTTTCGCTTTTGAAGAGAGATTGCCTTTTAAATTGAGCAGTGGTTTGCAAGAAAGTTGCAATGGCTTGCTTTTGCTGTGCCATTGTCACAAATCGGAAGTTGGATCCATTGTCAAGGAATCGGAGGTTGGTAAATATAGAGGACGCCCAAGGCTGTACGGTTATTACGTGATTAACCCCTTAACCAAACAATATTTTGTAATTTGTAAGCCTAAACCGAACTCTGATTTATACAATTACGCTGCTTTGGCTTATCATCCGGCTGAATCATCCCACTTCAAAATCGTACGATTTCGTGCTAAAAACTTGGATGTATTTTCGTCTGAGACTGGCAAGTGTAGTTCGAGGATTCAGCTAAGAGACGACAATGTCAGCCGAGCTAAAAGGTGAAACAATCTGTTTACTTCAGGGGTGTGATTTATAGATTGTCTATGTCAGGGCTTATTTGAAGATTTGTTGTCAACAAGGAAGCTAAAAAAGCCTTGGGTGGTTCGGGAAATTGAGATATCAGGGACGGCCAAGATTAAT
>NW_018397261.1:5014347-5031629 GCF_002168275.2 Theobroma umbraticum
AGAGAGTGTGTGTCAGAGAGAAATTGGCCGTTACAGTTGGCTTTGAACCGGGGCAATTACATGCACAATCACTTTTCAAATAAGCATTAAAGTTGTGGGATCCTAAATTATACAGCTGAGAATTTGAGATTCTTGTTTCTGAGATTTGAATTACAAATTTAAAAGTTGTCTAAGAACTTGAGTTTGCTAGGCAAACTGGTTTTCTATGTTCTTCTTGCGAGACAATCAGATCGAAAACTCGTTAAATTCAATGATGAGTCTTAATCTCATCATCCTCTTCCCCCACGATTCTTTTCCAAAACCAATGCTCCTTCCACACTTTTTCCATCTGTTCAATTGGCACATACTTAGTCTCTGGCAACAAAAAGTACACAAATGCAGTCATCACCACCACCCATCCGCCAAAAAAGAAGAAAATCCCTGCCTTGAAGTGGCAAAGCATGCTTAGGAAAGTTTGTGCGACAACAAAAGTGAACACGAAGCTTACTGCCACCGTTATACTTTGCCCGGCTGATCGAATCTCTAGCTGATATATCTCACTTGGAACCAACCATCCCAATGGACCCCAAGACCATCCAAACCCAGCTACATATATACATATCAAGAATATAACTAAGTAAGCATACCCTTTGCTCACTGTGCCATGATCCCCTAGCTGAGCTGCCATGATTCCCCCAACAAGCATCTGTGACACAAACATTTGGATTCCCCCAACCATGAACAAAGCTCTTCGCCCGAATTTATCTACTATAAGCATTGATATGAATGTAGAACCTGCTCCCACAACGCCGGTTACCACAGAGGACAAGAGGGAAGCGCTTTCACCTATTCCGATTGTCCTGAATAGAATTGGAGCATAAAATGCAATGACATTGATGCCTGTCACTTGTTGGAAAAAGGGTATGGCTGTTGCCATTACTAGTTGAGGCCTGTACTTTCTTTGTACGATTTTCTTGAATGGATGGTTGATGCTTTTAGCGACTGAGCTCGCTTTGATGAGATCATCGAGTTCTGCTTGGACATCTCCGGTGCCTCGTATTCGCTGGAGCAAAGTTTTAGCCTTGTCATGATCACTGCTATTCTGGATTAGACTGTTGGGTGTTTCCGGGAGGAAAATTGCGCCTAGTGTTAGGATTGAGGCTGGAACTGCTGCCATAGCTAAGGAAATACGCCAGCCCCAACCACCTTCGATCTTTTCCGTGCCAAAATTAATAAGGTTAGCTACCAGTGCTCCTATGCCAATACTGAACTGGAAGCCATTGTTGATTGCTCCCCTGTATCTAGGTGGTGCCATTTCGGAGAGATACAGAGGGACTGACTGCAGGGCAAATAAAGAAAATTGGAGAATAATGTATCGGTCAACAATTAAAGATCATGCAGAAAAAAAGCTTCCACATTCTAGAGGAATTTGCTTAAGCATGTACCTGGTTTGCAAATCCAACCCCGATCCCAAGCAAGATACGACCAAATATGAGCATGTAAACGTTGAAAGCTGCACCACCAAGGGCTGAACCAGCAAGGAATGCAGCACCTCCTGCCAGGATTGATGGCTTGCGACCAAAAGCTTTTGTAACTGATGAGGCTAAGAAAGTAGCGAAAAGTCCAGCTACGTATAGTGAAGAGGTAAATGATGTTAACAGTTGGCTATCAAATTTGCAGTAGTTGCTGATTTTGGTGTCTTCCTTCATCTTTCTATATACGTCCGGGAAGAACTTCTTGAGAAATGGCTCCATAGATGTCACTCCAACTTCACATAGTCAATGAGATCATTAGGACTCATTTTTTTTCCCTTTTTTTGGAAAAAAAAATGTAGAAAACCAAACACAAATAGCAAAAAGTAAAAAACAAAAGTATTAACCAAATAGAGCCTAGAACTTTTGTTAAGAATTACTAACAAGAAGACATCAAGGTTCTATGGCAACTGGCATGTAGTTGACTCCTTTTTTGGACAAATTAAGCCTATATATTGTTACAATCAGCTCGCTTCTCTTGTTTTTTGGCAGAATAAAACTTTGTTTAGTTGATATAACAGGATTTAGTTGCATACTTTTGCGTAAATAATTGATTGTCTGCTATATAAGTTGACTCCTATTCACTTCAATCAAGAATTGAAGGGCTGCAGATATCTTGGAAATCAATTACCCAAAAAAGAATGCTTATGACGTAGAACTTTTTACAGCAACCATTTCCTCTTCTGGTTATTTTCCCTTTTTTTTTTTGAACAATTTTGGATTGCACCACCATTTTCAGTCCTTTCAGAATTTAGATGCTTTTAAAATAAGCCCATACCAGTTGCTGATTGTTGTCAATAAAAGACTAGAGCCATTTTATAACCATGTGATGACAGAGATATATGTGTATGTAATAATGAGGCTTTGTAATCTTGTGGAACGGATTAAGCAGATATGGTGGCATAATTAGGCACATTGCAAGTTTGTCAACTGCTAAAATCCATTGGACTTACGGCAAGAGAAGGTGGAATGGCATCGACTAACATGGTTTCAGCATCATTACACCAGACATACTTTTAACAGCGTCCCTACCTAGTCCTTACTCTGGCTGGCCCGGCCAGATTGCAAAGTTGTGGTGTTGCCATCACAAGCACATCCTGTCCACATTGCATTATTAGTGATGAGGAAACTGGAGATCATTTTTCTTTTCTTGCCCATAATCCAAAGAAGTTCAGGAAAGAACTAATCAAGCATCTCAATTGCAGAAGACAGGTTGTGATTGGGATTCTAAGGTCCAGAGGGCTCAGAGTTTTCAAGACTAAGGAAAAGCAATTTGCAGTTCTAAGTCTGAAGCTAACTTGGTTAGCTTACATCTAAGCAATATGACGGGAGAGGATGTAGGAAGTTTGACAAACCCTCTCAGCCTTTAGTTCTACAGTGAAATACTTGGTTGACACTGTTAAGCTCAAGCTTAGTTCCTGCAAAATGCACTAATGTAGGTAACCACCCAGTCAATAAGCTCTTTGCCGAGGATGGTCTGACAGAGAGGTTTATTGTTGGGATAAATATATATTGCAATTAAGCAGCCAAGAGACTGTCGCTAGCGAGCTTTCACACTGAGTTTAATTTTCATGCTGGTTAGTGATCATATCTCATAAGCCATGCTTAATTGAAAAAGGGTAGCATGGAAAGAATTTCAGCTTAAAACTAGATTAACAATTTTGCTGGTCAAGGCAAAGAAGAAAGATAACAGCATACAAATAATTTGGTTGAGAGTTGGGACAAACCTGAAATTCCAATATCATAGCCAAAGATGACTCCTCCCATGGCGGCCATCATACATGACAGCACAACGAACAAGGTCATCCTACCATTGTATTGCCCACCTTCACCTGTAATTGCCAAAGCAACTGCCATGGCTTAACACAGAGCTGTGCTTGGGAGAGAAGAGTATGTTTCAAAGCTGTAGATAATGGAAGGATATGATTAGAGCGGTATTCATTGACTTGAAGATCTCAGTGACTCATTGGTGTCAAGGAGAAAAACAAGGGTTTCATCACTTGTTATTTGTATTTTGCTGGAGCATGTGGATTTGAACTTTGGACTGGATCCTAGAAACTTTGGAGTCACGTGGACTTCACTGTCAGTACATGATAAATTATATATTACGGAATCAGGCATAAACTTTGAAAAACTTATACATCTTGCTTGCACTATCGAAAAGGCAAAGAGAAACCTCCAGGCAGAATCCCTCAATTATTGGATGGCACTCGTTCATTTTGTTACTCTATTGCGAAAGCTTTGGTTAGCAGAATTTCGGCTCTCTGGGTGTTGACCAGCAACAGTTGTACCTCCGCCCTGTTTAAGCGATAATGTTTTGTCTGTCCGTCCTGAAGCTCTGACTTCCAGCTTCACCGCACAATCACCCCATCTTGCATGCAAAGCAAATACGGACCAAAATTATTCTGTAAATATTACGTCACAAATGAAATTGGAAACATTTCTCATTTCCTACTTGGCACCTTTGTAATGATCATGTCAAAGCTCCTTTCCTTTTTCTTCCGGATTTATTACCTTTAAAGTCTAGGAATATCAAACTAAATAAAGAAAAATATTTCTTTAATATTAATATAAACATAACGCTTGGTACTTAAGTCTATATTAATATAAACACAATCATATAAACAAAATGTGTAATTCATTCACCATCATTTGATAATTAAATTTACATCATGTAATTATTTATTTTTGACAATATTAAATAATATTCTTTTTTTTTTGGCCAAATACTATTTTCATAAAATAAATAATCTTTGAATGCTTGTAATTAAACTAGGTTTAAAATTTCCAACAAGGCCTATAATGAATGGACTAAACAAAACCCTCGGCCTAGGAATTGCAATAACTGGGTCATATGTAAGCCCAATGTATATTTGGGCATAGGCTCTGTTATCCGCCGGTAGGATAACAATGGATATTATTTGCTCATCATCGTATTATATTGTCATTTAAACTTTTTTATTATAAGTATTTAAAAAGATTTATTTGATTTGTAAATAAAAATCTAAATTGCATGGTGTTACTTTTTATAATTTTACTTATTATATTATTTAAAAATAAATAAATAAAATATATTGAAATGCAATGTAGGTGATAGTTATACTAGTTGTATGAAATGAGGCTTTTCATTGTGTTTGGTAAAATTGACTAGCATGGGTCCAATATAAATCCCATACAAGATATGATGATGAATAAACTATTTCATGATAATCTGCAAGACTATTGAGAGTTAAGAGAATGATAGATTTGGTGGGTGGGAGTTCATTCTCATCCAGATATTTTCAATTAAGGCTGTTAAAGTAGAATTTAAACAAATAAATCCGAACCATACCATCAATATTTCATTGATTACATTTTTGAGATAAGGTTGATAATTCAGTTCTAAAGAGAGCAAAATGCCCAGAAAACAACCAGCATGCACCAAGTTTTGGCCAGGAAGGAGCACTAATATATTCAGTCATGGCTGTCATGTTGAAAAGATTGGCGGCAATCTCAAGGTGATATAACGACCGATAACCGCCATCAACGGCAAAATCCATGGAAGAAAATGTGTTTTTCTCATCAGCTCCGCCCCAGCTGCACCGACAAGATTCTTTTATGGTAGATGAATAGATGCAGTTTATTCGATTCCAATATTGCTTCGTCAGAAAATGGTTTTTTCTACGCAAAATGTGATCACCTTGTATCTTAAATAATAAGGAAAGATAAAACCATAAGCAACATGAAAACAAAGGGGAAAGAGAAGCCATAAGATAATTTAATAGCACCAGCATGCATGATGCAAGATCAGAAAAACACAAAAAAAGAATGATGGCTATGAGTAGTAATTGTTTGTGAGACGTTAGGTAGGATGCCATGTATGTATACCAAGGGATTAATTTGTCTCTATGGTCGTAATTTTATTAATTGTTGCTTGGAGGCTTCAATTTCTTTTTTTTTATTAAATACAGAAATAGATATTAATCAAACAAAACTCAATTACATCATTTTAGGTTATACCATGCCTAACATGTCTGTTAATAAAAAAAAATGGTAATTCTAGAAGGAAGAACTTCAAAAAAATTGAAACCCAAAAGAGATTTTCATGTTAAGTTGTTATAAATCGACACACTATTTTGTTTCATGGTGAATGTGAATAAGAGAAACATTCCAATCTCTTCAAAGAAGCTTCTTTATATATCTCAAAAGATGTGCATTCAACTCCAAATTTAAAATTGAACTTGAAATCCTCTATATAGCAAGTAAAGAATCTAATTCAACTTGAACCTATTTGTATCCCCTATTCCAGCAAAGATTTGAACCTTGGTAGATGGCCCAAAATTCAGCTGAGAGTGAAAAGGATATCAATTTGGAACTATCTTTTGATTTCCGAAATACTATATTGAAATTCTTAAATATCTGATAATAGTGTTAATTCTCATAAATCATTTTCATAGAAGAAATAATTATAATCTCAAATAATAAAAAAAAAAATTAGATGTGACCCCTCACGTAGGATTTCTGGTTATAGCCAAAGTTCAACGAACAAGATAATTAAAATATTGAATGAAAAATTTTGATATAATTACATGGATTGTTAGCGACAGGCACATGCTCTTCTCTATAAATACAAGCGGTTAGTATTTTGCAAGCAACAACTATATCTAATTGGCCAATAGCAATACATTTAAGAGTTTTTTCCAAGCCCCTTAAATTATTGTAGTGCCTCTATCCAGTGCCTAGTGAAAGTGTAACTATGGCCCCTCTTTCATCCGTTTGTTTATCTTTAGCATATATAATAGTACTAGTCTTCTTTTGCCACTTTGAGCTGTGTGTTTCCTTCAAGTCCAAACAATTCAACTTATCAACCATTGAAATCCATTGGTCATCTGCCGGAGCCACTTGGTATGGCAGCCCTGACGGCGCCGGAAGTGATGGTAATTAATGCAAAGAGACATGGAAGGGTGGGGTGGGGTGGGGGGCATATATATTAAAGGATGACTAGGGTGACTAATGAATATCGATCTGTGCGTGTCATTTATGCAGGAGGTTCTTGTGGGTATGGTAATGCAGTGTCACTGCCTCCTTTCTCTTCCATGGTAACTGGAATCGGCCCATCTCTCTATAAATCAGGCAAAGAATGTGGAGCCTGTTATCAGGTAAGAACCAGCTGCGGCTTTATTGTGCAACTTGCCTGAATCAAGCACATCAACATTATTCAACTTGACTTCCTAGTTCCAAGTACTTTGATATGACACGTTTAAACCTTCTCTTTACCCCCTTTAACAATAGAAATTTCTAATTTTAACTATTCCTTCAGTTTAATTGATTCAAGTTTTCAAAAAGGGCATTTAGAGTTTGGAGTACAAGTAATGCCCATTATTAGTGGAAGTTGGATCTCTAGAGTCAAGACTTAGCACATGCCCATCCTTCAAAAAGCACAGTACAGTAAGCCACTGAGCTATACATCTCATGCTGGCCATCCATTTCAATAGTAGCAGTCACTGGTAGCTTTTGCTTTTGTTACTACTTGTCCTTCCTCTCTGGCAGACAATGGGATGAGATAGTTCCATATGTACACAACTTCAGGAGACAGACGGCCCCGGAAGTGTCATTTTTCATTGCCTTCCTCTTTCTTTTCATTCTTCGACTTGTTGAAGTGCATATTCTGATCTAATTACTTTTTGCTTTTCAATCATGCCTGTTAACAAGGGCTGACCTGATCAGTCTGTTGTTTGTTTATAGTAATTAATGTGTCTTTTACTCTAGGTGAAGTGCACCAAACATCCCTCTTGTTCAGGAAAACCGGTCAGGGTGGTGATAACAGATTTTTGCCCTGGAGGCCTTTGTGCATCCGACTCGGCACATTTCGATCTGAGTGGAACAGCATTTGGTGCCATGGCAATTACCGGTAAAGAAGATAAATTTCGTGATGCTGGAATATTGGAAATTCGATACGCAAGGTAATGATCCTCTTTCTAATCAATGTTATGAAAGACTGAAAAAACAATAAAAAACTTATGGTCATTTTCAAATCATGGGAAAGATACAAATTATGAGGAACAGTACTATCATTTTTTTTTGTTTGGCGGATTGCAGAGTTGCCTGTGACTATTCAGGAAAAACAATAGCCTTCCACGTTGACATGGGGTCAAACTCTAACTACTTTGCAGTGCTGGTTGAGTTTGAAGAGGGAGATGGTGATCTTGCCGGTGTCTATCTGCAGGAGGCGTCAAGGGGGTCGGGTGACTGGCGAGCCATGCAACAATCATGGGGTGCGGTGTGGAAGCTTGATGCTGGGTCAGAATTACACCCTCCATTTTCAATCCGATTAAAATCTCAATTATCAGGCCAAACCCTGGTTGCCAAAAACGTGATCCCACAAGGCTGGAAGCCTGGAGCCACGTATAGATCCTTGGTTAATTACCTGTAGGCTTGGGCAGTGCTCCCAAGGCCATGCATCGAATGGGGATCGAGTCAAAGTTTAGACCCTGGAATTGTGAAAACTCTCCATCTTATGAGGTGAAGCGAGACTTCCTGACCAAATGAGCAAAGCTTAAATATGGTCAATTAAGTATGTTAATTAGCAGTTCAACTTCGGTCCTAATTAATGATAATGTCTAATTAGTGCCTTATAATATTGTGCATGAGTTGATTTCATCACGTGATTAAGATGGATGTAATTGGACATCGTTTTCCCTTCTGCTATTTTTCATTTTTCAACACTTGTCCTCCCTAATCACTAGAAATGCAAAATGGTAATGGTAAAAAATGGGTTAATTTTTGGTTTTCAAAAGTCCCATCCTTTAAGAAGGTACAAATGAAGAAATGAGTAAAATGCGAACAAAAAAAAAAAGAAAAAGAAATGGCTTAAACATGAAAAAAAAATAGTGTTAAATTTAATTAAATTTACCATATAAGTCTCTATTGTTAAATCATCATATAATTTATTATATTAAAAAAAATTTTATGTGAAAGAAGAATCCGTTGTCAACAAAAAAAAAAATTAATTACCATGTATTATTGATGATATGGATTAAAATTCATCACCTAACATAAGGGAGAAAAGAAAAGAGAAATGAAAAATAAAAAAGAATATTATCAAATTTTCACTTGAGCTTTTAACTCATTATTATTATCATGTGGCAAAAAAATTTCAAGTTAGTGCCAGCATTTAGTTAACGAAAATTACCATTCTTATTTACATAAATTCACAGAATCCATCACACAAATTATAAAACAAAATAAATTCAAAACCCAACCAAATGATCGAAATTCCAGATATAAAAGAAAAAAAAGAAAAAAAAGAAGAAGATGTTTACGAGCGGGCGACTCCTTGGGAGTCAGGTTCGATGAGTCACGGACAGCTCACAACGCAACTGATACGTATAACTAGGCCGGGGGACGGAGCCCATTACTTTATTGTGAATCCGGACCAACTTCTACAATGGATTGCCGAAGCCCAAGGTCCCTTGCTTTCATCGAGTTAGCAACGTCCATCCGCGCCCATGAATTATAATTCGCTCCTGCACCAAACACAGGAAAAACACGTGGCGCAACCGATTATTGGGACTCTGCTTTGAAGATGACAGATATTCTGTAGGCGTACAAGTCAGAAAAGTAAAGTAAAAATGGGCCTGTTAAAACTTGGGTTCCAGAACCAACGCTTGCATCTGCTCCACTTTGTTCCAGAGTCTTTCAGTGTCTCAACATCAAAATTTTGGGTGCAGAAGTTGACCGACAATAAGAGTGTTAAGCACTCAGCTTTATCTTCAACTCTCAGGAGCAAACTGATAATAGCCAAGGCACTGAGTACAGAAGCAGAGGCAGTATCACAACCGAAAAAAATGGTCAAAGCTATCAGGGTTCATGAATTTGGCGGACCTGAGGTCTTTCTTTCTCTTTCTAATACTTCATTGCTCTGCTGTTATATCTTGTATGAGTTTGATCGAATGGTTGTCCACTTGTTTGGGTAAATAGAAATCAATCATTTTGGTTAATTTTGATTGAATTATTTTGGGTTTGTAGACAGTTAACTGTTTGATCATTTCTCCCCCCTTTATAGCCTTTATTAAGACGGATCATAATGCTTTGGTGCATGTTCTTATATCCTGAGAATTTACATTGGAGCTGTTTAGATTGGAGTGTTTATGATTTGCTTGAATTGACTTCTTGGCATCGGCCTACCGCTGTCTTATTTTCCATAGCCAACTCAATTTCTTTGTCATGGTTACTTATTCTCAATTGATGTTTATGATAGGTCCTTAAATGGGAGGATGTGGAACTTGGGAAACCCAAAGAGGGTGAGATTCGCATTAAGAACAAGGCCATTGGACTTAATTTCATCGATATCTATTTCCGCAAAGGAGTTTATAAGGCTGCTACCATGCCCTTCACGCCAGGTTTGTGTGAATT
Source organism: Theobroma umbraticum (assembly GCF_002168275.2). NCBI lineage: Eukaryota > Viridiplantae > Streptophyta > Magnoliopsida > Malvales > Malvaceae > Theobroma > Theobroma umbraticum. The sequence goes on from NW_018397261.1 coordinate 5,024,253, forward strand.
GTATCACAGTGTAAAAGTAGAACAAGTTTTACATGATGGTAACTGAAAAACTTTCCAGGATGATATGTGTTGTGTTTTGTAGACTTGTTAATCTGCAGAAAGTCTTTGTAGTCTGTTCTCATTAATTATTGTCCAAATGCTGCTAATTTGACTCTTTTGTCATCTTGAATTTTAGCGGTACTTACAGTGAAGAATTATATGAATGCCTAGAAATTCTGGAAAAATAGGGAAGTTAAAATTTAACAATAGAGTTGCATAACAGTTTGAGAAGTCTACTAAATTGCTCTTATGGTCAATTGTTAATACTTATTTTCTGTACCATACATTTCATTGTGTAAGTCTATCACTCATCTTTCTTTACATAGTTAATGCAATCAAATTTCTTTTATGTTAGGTCTTCAAGATAATGATTAGCACAATGTATTCCATTTTTGAACCTGGTCTTATGATTATCTTGAAATTGGAACTTCAGATATCAGATGTAATCTATATAAAACTTGACATTAATATCTGAATGAGGTACTCTTTAGGATTTTCTTTTCAATAAGTATTTTGTGTCTGCTTTTCCTTGGAATGACTTAAATGTCCAGAAGTACTAATCATGCTGAAGTCAAATGGGATGAAAAATCAGTGTGCATTAGTTTTAGTTGTCAACTTCCGTTAATATAACATGCTTTCTGCGTTTTTGGATGCACAGGATGCTCTTTGGATGACGATTGAGCACAGGAAAGGCTATGGTTATTGTGTTAATATGCATCTTTGCCAATGATAGTTATTGCAGAAATCATTTGCTTTCTTTTTTATTCTTATAGAAATCACGTGCTTACCTTATTTAATTACAGGTATGGAGGCTGTTGGAGAGGTGACAGCTGTAGGACCTGGACTAACCGGCAGGAAAGTTGGAGATGTTGTAGCTTATGCTGGTAATCCTATGGGTTCATATGCTGAGGAGCAAATTCTTCCAGCAGACAGGGTTGTGCCAGTTCCTCCTTCTGTTGACCCTGTTATCGCCGCATCCGTCGTGCTGAAGGGTATGACTGCCCAGTTTCTAGTACGTCGTTGCTTCAAGGTAGGTTGAATAAATACACGTTGTTTTATAATTACAATTGTAAAAATTTAGCTTTCCCACCTTGGTTGTTTTCTCTTTATCCCTATATCAATCCTCATTTCCTTGATCTTATTTTAGTTTGGAATCAGAGTCTTAACTATATTAACAAAAGTTGTAACACAATATCTTGTAATACAGGTTGAACCTGGACACACAGTTCTTGTTCATGCTGCAGCTGGTGGAGTTGGATCTTTATTATGCCAGTGGGCAAATGCCCTTGGTGCCACTGTCATCGGAACTGTCTCAACCAAAGAGAAGGCAGCTCAAGCAAAGGAAGATGGATGTCACCATGTCATAATATATAAGGAAGAGGATTTTGTTGCCTGTGTCAATGAGATAACTTCTGGCAAAGGGGTTGAAGTTGTCTATGATTCTGTAGGGAAAGATACCTTTCAGGTAATAATCTGTTCTGTTTGCCCTATTCTACTAATACTTGAATGGAAGAGATGTCCATATTATAAGGTGTGCACTCGAGCTTCTGTTGGTGCTTTAAAATGATGTTCTATCATCTTGTTTGTTCTTTGCTCCTTATGTTATTTCCTGTTTCTGGTAATACACCTTCTTTTAGGTTGAATCTATATTATTGAAGTCATTAAAGAATTTAGGTTACAAACCAAAGGGCTAAATGATATGCTTGTATGAGTAATTTTAGTGAACTTTTCAGCCTGAAAATTTTAGTTATTTTGCACAGAGCCAGGTCTCTTTTTTGCACTCTTCCATTTTGCTGTGAATGCATTCCTTACTAAAAGTTATTTTTTTAGGGCTCCTTGGCATGTTTAAAGCCTCGTGGGTATATGGTGAGTTTTGGGCAGTCTTCTGGTTCACCAGATCCAGTTCCATTGTCTGCACTTGCTGCAAAATCTTTGTTCTTGACTAGGCCTACCATGATGCAATACACACTAACTCGGGATGAGTTGCTCGAAACTGCTGGGGAGGTGTTTGCTAATGTTGCATCTGGCATCCTGCGGGTTCGTGTGAATCACAAGTACCCTTTGTCTCAAGCAGCACAGGCTCATGCAGACCTTGAGAATCGTAGAACATCTGGGTCAGTTGTGCTGATTCCGTGAGGCATCAGAAGAAACCTCTTTGCCGTACTCTGACTTTTCTTTGAACTCAGTTTGCATGAAAACCAAGTTATGTTGTCACAGGTGGGATTATGTGAGAACTTCAACACTATATATGTTAAAAGTATATGTTGAAACAGCTGTCCGCTTTGAGGAACTGTCACTATATTTTAGTTGCTGCATCCCCCACTTTGGGGAAACTGGGCTAAATCCTTAGACAAATGTTGGGTTTAGCGCAGACGACTTATTAAATGGGTCAGATGGGAGGCACTCAGTTTTACTGACTGCAGCACAGACGCCATAGTTAAGTCACAAAGATTTCGTAGTTTGAATGTAGGCTTGCTACTGTCACAACTGGCAGTTTCACTGCCCCATATTGCATGGAGTAGTCGTTTTAGACTAGAATAAATATCTTAGATAGCTGTTTAAGTTATATTAGAAACATGCTATCTAACACTGAATCCTGATACTTAACCGAACAACAAAATAAATCCTAATATACATTCATCCAGAGAGCTTCAAAATTTTGAGTCTCAGGAATTTGATGAAAAATACCTGTTGTCAGTGTGCCTAACCCTTTGATTTGTGCAAACTATGGGAAGGGTAGGAGGAAAACGGTATGTTTAGATGTTCATGTTGTACTATAACATAATTCCTTTGAAGGCTATGGTGTGGCAATATAATATTTTATTGTCAATTATATATGTAACAAGAACTAGGAAAGGTTTCATACTTTAGAGACTGGATAATGGAATAGTATAATCTTTGGTTGGCCGAATGGTTTTATACTTTAGAACCTGGACATTAAGATTTTTAGTCGGCCCGATCTTTTACATATTGTTCTAGGGGTGTCCGGCGGTTGCGACTAGATAACCAATTGCAACCGTCGGTTGTTCCGATCGATTTGGTCTACCGATTCGGCTCGATTGTCAGGGGACTCCTTCCCCCGAACTGACCGAAAAACCGGTGAGTTTTTAACGACAAAATTACCCTATACCCCTTTCTATTTAATTTCCCCTCGCCCCGCGACCTAATTCCCCTCGAGTCCTCGACCTAATTTCCCCCTCTCGACCTAATTTCTCCCCTCCTCCTTGCATGGTTTCTGCCTCTTCCTGACTCCCTCTCTCTCTAACCCGTCGAGTCAACCCATGGATCTCACTCTCAAAAATTGACCGAACCGAGTCTCTGAAAAATTGATCAAAACTGACATTATATTTTATGCGGTTCGGTCAGTTATATTGTAAAAAATTTTGATCGATTTTTATCAAAAATCGAACCAAACCAATAAAACCGATCGTCGCACACTCCTATATTGTTCTGCTTCATTTTCCTAAGTAATAAGTGACGAACCTTAATGTTACAGCCGACTGGTGTATAAGTTGCCATTTGCCAAGCCGTGTGTACGATGATGCAGAATCTCCGTAATGGTAAACTAATTCCACTCTCTCAGGTTCTATTAAAGAACGAACTGTCATTTTCAGCTTGTTTGTTTGGAAAAGAATTGGTTGGGGGAACTGAAAATGTGGCCACTTTTATGGACTTGGAACTTCTCGAGATCTATCGGAGAAAACTGAAACACCCAGGAAATCGCATGCCACTCCCTCTAGAATCACTATGTTTGTGAATTAGTACTCACTACGACGCAACAATAGGAAATGTCCTGCTGTTAAAATAATTTATATAAATTATTTTAACACCTATGAAAACTATTTTTTCTCCTTGGATAAAGATATTTTAAAGATAAATTTATATGGTCAATGAAAGAATAGTTGTTAAGATAATTATTCTGGAGATGATAAAATAATGATAATCACATTTATCTTCAAACAAAATGTACAATATATATTTTGGTACGGGCTAGTCTTATTAGATAAGTATATACCTGGAACAGTTACTATTGGCTTGCAAAGATTAGATTAAATTCCCTTCGCTCTTCTGCCCTTTGTTCAGTCCGAGGTAAGGGTTATGTTTATGTGTAGCTAATCCAAAAGTCTGTGTCGGCCTTTGAGAGAATGAGTGGGTTTCCTTCGGAGCATGATGGATCAGTTCGCAGATAAGGTCATGGAGAGTCCATCCATAAATTCATATGGAAAAACCTTCTTCTCTATCTGAACCTGTCAGCATAATCCAAAGTCCCTGCTCTTCCTCAGATGCCTCCTCCTCCTTCTGATCCTGTAAGCCCTAACAACTCTCTTTGAATTCTCTCCTTACTCCCTTTTTAGCCTGCCGCTGTTTCTTTTTCTGTCTATACTTTGAGCCACACACAATAAGCAGAAGAAATGGATTTCAAGATGGGTAATACAAAAAATTTGAGGAAGGAAAGCAGCAACTTTGCATCCAGGCTCCGTGACCATGGTAGGTTGAGAATCCTCTTCTTTAACTTTAATCAACGTAGAGTAAACATGATTGAATAACTGTTTTACGACTAGAATGTATAAGGATTGAGGTGATGCTTGAAATTACAGTGAAAATGGGGTCAAAACTGTCTGAAACAGTGAAGGGAAAGTTGAGGTTGGGGGCCAAGATCATTCAAGAAGGCGGAAGGGAGAATATTTTCAAACAAAAATTTGGAATGGCAGAAGGAGAGGAGATGCTAAAGGCTTCCCAATGTTATCTGTCAACAACAGCTGGCCCTATTGCAGGCCTCTTGTTTGTTTCTACAGAAAAGGTGGCCTTCATCAGTGATAGTTTAATCACCGTTTCTAGTGCTACTGGACAATCAATCAGGATACCTTACAAGGTTTCAAATACTTTTCATTCTGTGATTTTCCTTTCAGTTTAATTTTACTGTAAATAATCAGAGCATGGTGGAGTTTTAATTGTAACAGTTAGTTAAACATGTGCTGCAGGTTATGATACCAATAAGGAAGATCAAAAGAGCCAACCGGAGTGAGAACGTGAACAAGCCAGCAGAAAAGTACTTAGAAGTAGTGACGAAAGATTGTTTCGAGTTCTGGTTCATGGGGTTCCTACGGTACGAGCAAGCTCTTGATAGTCTTCAAAAAGCCCTCTGGTTGGTCGACATTCAGCTAACTCCAAAATGTAGAAGAAGGCTGTTTCTAAAATCTGCATAGGATACAAAAATCTCCAATTTTTCCATCAGGGAAATTAATAGGTTCGAGAAGTTTTGTTAAAGAGAAAAGGCTCTTCTGATTGTGCAAACCATACAACATTCGTATTCAACGTTTATCACATAGTATGGTAGAAGAGATTTTTTTTTTTTTTCCTTTGTGTGTGCCGCCTACTGTTGACTTACGACACAATGTGCCCAAGAAAATGCCTACAAACTGACCAGGCAATGGAATATGCTACAAATCCCAGTATAACATGTACTCTACGCCGGCCTAGTATTTTTCTTTTGTTTGATCAAGCTTAGTCATACCTGACCAAACATATGTAGCATATAGAGTCAGAAGAATTATTCAATTCTTCCATTAAATGAGCAAATATTCAATTCTATCGCCCGCATATTCTGAATTTTGAACCTTTACAGTCCAAATAACGTGGCCTAGTTTTTTCAAAGTTGCTATTGATGTTGGAGAGCTATGGGCCATGGCAGTTGTTAGGTTCACTTAGCATTAAATTTTTATTTTAGTGGGTCACTTGTGTTAGCCAAGTTTCCAAGCCACCGGGCCTAAGCCAAGCAGTGGTGTACTTCTGAAGCCTTGTAAAGCTGTTGGCAGAAACTGGATTCCATCTCCAGTACTTCGATCCGATGTCAGGTGATGTTGGAACTAGTAAATTCCAGTGATAATTTCGGCTTCCAGTTTCCTATTCTGGGCCGTGAAGGACCTTTTTATCCTCCCTCTATTTGTTTCATTGGTTGAAAGAGCAGCCGATTCCTTTAGCCATTCCCAAATATTGGACAAAAGAATTTCAATATAGTAGATCTGACAATTTGTGTTTTAAATGTGATAAAATTAAACATAAATATAAAACGTATAATTATTAATAAACATAACTATTAATATAATTTTTTCTTAACACATGTTTAACAAGAATTAATTTAAAATATTCATAATTAAATATAATTTTATTATATAAATTTAAAATTAATAATTATAAAAATAATTATAATAAAATAATAAAAACATCAAATATAATAAAATTTAACATAAATAACATATATAAAATTTATTATCATATTAATAAAATTCATCATTAATATTAAACATCTTAATTTTAAATATTTAAATATAATAATACGATTAATTAAACATATTAATTATATTGATACGATTAAAACACAAAATAGAATAAAATTATATGTAAATTTATTTAACTTCATATCTTTTCGTAGAGTAGAGTGTGTAAGATTACCAAGTTTACGAAATATGTGTTAGAACAACGTGTTAAAATGCTATTACTAGCAAATGTTAGGTGGACTAGACTGCCTTGCAAATTTGCACTAGTACTGAGGAGAAATAAACTGTAAATCTCCAATGCGGCAAAGAGGTTAAAACAGTAAATTGGACCTAAACTACTTTTGGGGTGACGGGTTCATGGAGATTGGAGGGAAAAAGCTCACGTGAGATACAACACGTCTCTCTCTCTCTCTCTCTCTCTCTCATATTCTCGTTCTCTTCCTTCCACTACTAACAGATACTCCCTTCACTCACTCTCCCCATGGCCATTTTTCTTCTAATTCCTTCTTCCTCATTTATATAATCTCAGAGCCAAACAGCAACGTCTCCTATTCTGCCGTCATTCCCTCTCCGTTTTCTATATTTCCATTTTTCATTTCTCTCGGTTCGATTGTTCTTATTGTTTCCAAGTCTCATTTCGATCCAAACAGTTGCAGGTTCTTGAGCTGACATTACCTCAACTTCGAATTTTATAAAATAATACTTAAGGTATATCGTTTCTCCCCCCATACTATCTGTTTTTTCCATATTTCATTTGTTACTTTGCTGTTTGGTTCGGGGAAGAAAAATGAAACTAAGAGAGAAAATTTAGTTGAGTAGAGATTTTTGTACTTTGAAGTGATCCCTTCTCTCTTTGTTTGATTCATTTTTACCTTTTCCTGTGATCATATATAAATTTAAAAGAACAAAACGTCCCAAACAATTAATTAGCTCTTGTTATCCCCAGTTCATCTCTGCATGTTTCAGATTCAGCTCCATTTGCTTTTTGTGGCTTTCCCTTTTGATCGATGTCCTTTGGTGAAAGCTTCACTATCTCATTTAAGTATTTATCAACCTTTTT
>NW_018397261.1:5031639-5032953 GCF_002168275.2 Theobroma umbraticum
CCTGAGAATATGCATAAAGAAGTCCAGGTCTGCAAAATCTGCTAAATTAGTACTCCCCTACAGTCCTACGAGGAATCATTTTCTTACACAGCCGATATTTATTTCATTACTGTACTTAGAGTATATATATATATATATATAAATGCTATATATATTCTTACTTCAGTCTTTCTCGGAAACCCTAACACATTCCATGCATGTTCATTCAAATTGACCTCAAGCTCAAAGCAATTTAATCGAACATTTTTCCTTTTCTCATCATCTTCTCTTTTTTTTTTTGGATTCACTACAGTACTGTTAAAACAAGTTAATTTTATTTTGTATTTGTAATTTGTAGATCTGAATCCGTTGCAAATCAATGGAGAAAAGGTGGTGCAAACTTGATGCTGAAGCAGCAGCTGCTACAAACCTCACTGTGAGCTCTCTCTCTCTCTCTTATTGCACGCTTTTTCCTCCGCTTTCAATTATTCCAAAATTTTTCTGTTACACTCTGATTCTCCGAATCTCTCCTCCCTACACGAGCACCCACTTCCACGCGCCCTTCTTCCCACTACTAAATTTCACGCGTCATGTACCAGAAAGGGACGTTTTCATTTTGCCGCGAACAAGGAAAATCCTTTGTCTCATACGCGCGCACCAAAAACGCGGGCGTATACGCTACCTTAGCTTACCTCCTTATGTTTTATTTTCTTCAACTTTTTTGTGGTTTAATCCAGACTGTGTCGTAGCTAATAAATTAAAAAATGGAAAAGAAAAAAGCCTCTCTTCACGTACAAAAATTTTAATACCCGGGCTATATTTTGATTATGGACTTATGGTGTTATAAGAAAAAGTAGTGAATTGGGTGAGGCGGGTGTGTTTTGAATGGCAGGAGATGATGTACTTGAAAACGCAAGCAGGACAGAGCTCCGAGGACGCCGCAATGAGGCTTTGTTTGGGCAGACAACTACTGCCACCTTCTTCACCAGATTCTAATCTTGGTAAACACAACCATATATGCATATGCTGTCGCGCCCCTTTCTTCCTTTCTGTGTTTTTACCATGCATGTTCCATTTATGCCCCTTTCTTCAGTGTCCCTAACGTGTCTGATCTTAGTTTTCTGGGTACAGATGCTGCAGCTCACATTAAAGTTGGCTCTTACTACGAAATGGATCACTCCAAGCTTCCGCATAAAACCCCAGACCAACTCAAGTTAGTTCGAGTTGTCATGGTACCGAAACCCTCAACAAAATGAATTAAAAAGAAAAAAAAAAGCACATTCGTTATCCTTTTACCTTTTCAATCCTAGAATTAGTGTTGTAAGGATTGGTATT
>NW_018397261.1:5033053-5053864 GCF_002168275.2 Theobroma umbraticum
AACATTACAAATTTAGAATAAGGCAACAGCATTACAAGTATAATTAACTATATAGATTTATCCTTAATTACATGAAAATAAAAAAAATTAAATTTTAAAATTATTCTAATCTCACAATTTCTCTTTAAATATATATATATATATTATACGTTTAAATAAATAAAGATATATATTATAATTAATTATTTTTTAAAAAAGTATTATAATTAATAAATTTATAAATTATAATTTTTATAATGTTAAAATAAAATAAAAAGTAAATATATTTATATTTAAAATATATATAATAATAATTATATTTTTACAAATTAACATAATAGATAAAGTATATATATTAAAAAAATATTACAAGTTAATTAATCATTATAATTTTATTAATTAATTTAATTCATATTCTTATCTTTATTAACAAGAAATTAAAAAAAAAAAACAAAACATAATCAGATTCGGGTATCAAGAATTCAAAAAATGATACCCGAACCCGACATTGGTAATAAAATTACTACCTCCAAACCTTATTATAAAATTTCCTAATTCTATATATATCTACAGGTATCCAGACACATCGGCAGATCAACCATCCAACTTGCGGAACTTTTTCTCTCATTTCCTCCGCCCATAACTCATTGCCCCTCCGCTCTACTCACCTCTCATCTGGCCGTCGCTCTCTTTCTACCATAGCCTGCCCCACTTCCGCTTATCCTCTCCTGGGCCCCGGTTCTCCCTCACAGATTTGGAGAAAAAAAAAATTAAAAACCTCAAGAATGCCCACACAAACAGACCAAATTGGACACGAAGGCCTTAAAATTTTTAAAATTAATCTTGAGTCCTCTCAACTCAAAAATCATTATAGTTCATGGATCCTAATCTAAATCAATTTATCTCAATCATCCACATTATTACATGCCTGTTCTCTTACATAAATACACATGTTAAACCTTTGCAGTCCTTTAAAAATAATCAGATCCTATAGCTTAGAATATATGTTGAGGCTATAATTACTGCCAATATCTTGAAAGTTGATGCAACTGGAAAGCGCAGCTGTGAGCTTCTTCACATCATCAGTTGTGTGCGCTGCACTCAGAGCGATTCGCAACCTAAATAAATGTACAAGTGCAAAAACATAATAATTAATTCCATTATTCCTCACGTTTTTGGACTGGTATATGATGCATCATTAGCTGTACGCCTTTACATAGAATGGATTGGTGGATTAATAGTATTCACTGCTCTGGGAACAACTTCACACTACCTTATTGCTAATGCTTAGTTCATCAGGTTTAACATGGAGTGATCTAGGTTGATGTGTAGGAAATAAAACACCAGGAATGCACATCCAAATTGGAATAAGAAAGAAAAAAAGAAGAAGCATGCTTTCTATCTTGAATGAAGGATATTTGAAAGTAATTGCAAATCAATATCACTTGCAACAGCCCTCATCCGGCGTCTTTCAGATCATTTCTGCCAAAGGATTGGCAACAGGTTTGTGCCAAATGCCTCAATTCCACATAAGGTTAAACAAGAAATGCCCAAAATAGACTACTAAGTATTAACTAATAGAGGAATAGGGGGTATAATACCAAGAAAGTTACCAGACAACTAAAACTGACAAGATGGATGATGATATTAAGTGCAACAAACCTGCAAGAGTTGGGTGGCACTGTTGGTGGTCTGATTGCAGTCAAATGGAAGCTGGATTTCAGCAACTGCCTGTTCCATAAGAAATGAAACAGTTAGAAGCTGTGCGTAGAAATGATTAGTCACTCATAGCCAAACAGGAAGAAAGAAGGGCGCAAGAGAGATGAAACCTGCTAGCTTTCAGGGCTTTCTCTTCGCTTCCCACAATAAGAGATATTATTGGACTGGAGATAGGGACTCCAGTCAGAGCACGAAAGTCCTGCACCCGGTCCCAAAGTGCTCTTCTACGCCACATCTCTCTTTTTGCCACAATAACAGCAGCTGCTAAGTTGTATTTATGTTGTTAGCAAGAAGGCAAAAGCTACAATTACATCTGCGCATAAGGGAAAAAGAGAATCACTTCTGATATTGTACATTCCACGATCACTTAATCTTATATTCTAGGAGAATGACTCCTAACAGTCAACAATCACACAGCTAAGCAACTGTGCTCTCGCCCACCCCTATCCTACCTGTCTTTTATTCCTAGAAGTTAATTCTCCCTGACTACATCCTATACGGATCATTACTCCAAAAGAAATAAATCCTGTTTGTGGTAATAATTAACAGAATAGAGAAGAACAGATCTGTTTTTGCTGAAATTCTGTGCATTAACCAAAAAGACAAAATTAAAAGGAACGCACGTCCCAATGAAAATGATGCTGAAGTTTACCATGTGCAGCAGCAGCTAAAGGAACTGGTGCTGCAGTAGAAAATATGAAAGAACGGCCCCTTGATTGGATGAGTAGCTTCCACTTTTTGCTGATCACATGGTATTCAAACCGGTCTGAGTAAATATGATATATGCACATAAAAGGACATGAAACATTCAATTCAGGGTACTCCCCATACTACACAAGCATTTTTGGTTAGTATATATAAGAGAGATGCGGAGAAACCTGGAAAACACAAGTCAATATACATTGCGAGCTCACATATCTTAAGGGGAAACATCATGAAGAATTTTTATATAAATATGAACTATGTCGTGCTACAGTGTAATTTGAAAGAATTTTTCCCCAGAAAAACGAACAAAATATATATTTTACCTAAGCATTGAAGAATCTGAATAGACAAAGATTCTCCTTTTAAAAGTCCATATTCATAGAGTTATCATATTGTAGCTCCGCAAACTTAGATAAATATCAAATGATTATAAACAGGACAGACCTATACAGGACAAACCTATAGATGCATCACAAGTCTAGATGATTATAAGTCAACAATGGCCCTCAAAATTGGGCATACTATATTGGAACCTATTACAATTGTAACTTCTACCACAGGGAATGAACCAGTATCCACAAATTTGCTCTCTTATTGCCTCCACAACAAAGAATAACTGTGCTCGCTCAGTAAATAAGACAAACTCACTTAATAACATTGTGTGAATAAGAGCAACAACTACATGCAACAATAAAAACCAAAGTTCTTCTGCCCAAAAACGAGGGGGGGGGCAGGTCTGAAGGCAAGCACAGTAGAGTTAAAAAAAAAACAGTAACCCAAAAAACAAGCTCAACCAACTGCTAAAATGAAAATTATGAAAAAAAACTGAAATGCAAATCTATAAATTACCTGCAGGCAATGAATCCACCTTGACAACCTGCTGCCTTGCTCAAAGTTCCAATGCATATATCAACATCTCTTTCACAATCGAATTCCTCTGCCACTCCTCCGCCACTCTTGCCACAAACAAATGTTCCATGTGCCTGGAAAGAATAGGAACACAACCTTTTGGTTATTTATGCCATATACTATAGAAGTATCATGTAACAAGGAAGAAGCTATCTCGTCTATACTTTGCACAGTCTCTATGAAAGTCTAGGCTGTCTAGTTAATGACTGAGAATAAATGGAGAATACTTCAACAAGATTAAGTTCACTGTCTTAAGTTAGATCTTTTCTTTTTCTTCGAATGAAATATGTAGAAGTACAAAATTTAATATATTGAAGGGCTAAATTAAATCCTGAAATAATTATCTACCACATTGATACCTAATCGCTCCATTCAGTTACATAAATGCCAGTGTGAACTTACATCATCAATGACTAACAAGAAGTTATGCCTCTTGCGTAGCTCCACAAGCTCCACCATAGGTGCAAAGTCTCCATCCATGCTAAACAAGCTGTAGAAGAGAATAAAGAACATATAATACCAGTCAAACAAACAGACAAAGAAATCAGGTTTTCAACCATGCAGTCATAGGACGTGAAAAGTAAGTTGCAAAACATGGTAGATAATACCTCTTTCATAAATGAACACATTTGCCAAAATCTCGTTATATTAAACACATATTTGGTTGATAAGATGCAAAACATGCAAGGTACAGTTGTAACAAACAGAGTGCCAAAAATTAAAGCCAATTTTCTCGGACATCCAAATAAGCATAAAAACAAGGGAGAAACCTTGTTTATTGTTTTTTTATAGCATAAAAAATGGCATTGTAACAAACAGTTGTAACATGACTAACCTATCAGTCACAACAACCTTTTTCTTCATTTTGCAACTTGATCTGTCAAAATAGGAAAACGTTGTCATTATGTGGCATGGTTATAGGAAGTCCGAGAAAGGGAAGGATCATCAGAGAATCTATGTGAAAGTAAAAACCTACAACAGTGCGTTGAGATGGGACATGTCACAGTGTTTATATACAAAGAATTCTACACTTCTTTGTCTTTCAGCGAGACGAATACCATCAATTATTGATGCATGGTTCAGTTCGTCAGAAAAAATGGCAATTTTTTCATCCTTCGAAGGCTTGTTGCCTGCCGCAAGGAGAGATGCTATGTTTCCAAGTGCTACCATAAATGCCATATTGGCTGAAAACCCTGTAGGACAAAGAAGACAATCCTAGAGCATAAATTGGGAAAAGGAAAGCATCAGTTTTCAGTTGAAAGTTTAGAATAGAATATTGATGGTTAAAAGAAAAAAAATTGAAAGAATAAGAATATTACAATGACTATAATCCACATAACAGATCTTGGATTTCAAAAACCAGTTTAAAACTTATAATCCAGTTGTGGACAAAATATCACTTGTGTCATTCAAGCTTTATCATTAATTATTATTCTCCAAACATGTTTAACACCTTAATGAATCGAACATACCAATAATGACTTAAATAAAAGAAAAGAAAGAATTAAATGTTAACAACTCTAGGTGTAAAATCTAATCCTAGGTCTATACCTCCTTCTTCTTTAAACTTGCCAAGCTTGACTCCAGTAATCTATGGTGGTAAGTATATCCACAGATTAAAGCAGAGCCCCTTGGGCCCATTCCATACTCTTCGACTGCCTGTTATGAAATTAATTTAGCAAAAGAAACAAATTTAATCAACAAATTTGGCAGAAAATTATGTCATAAAATGACTAGTCAATCAAGAGGCAAACCTTTGCAGCCGCTTTTCGAACTGCTGGATGTGAACTCAAGCCCAAATAATCATTTCCAGAGAACAAAATTAGCCGCTTGAATTGATGCTGACACGTGCCAAATTTATCATCAGCTAATCCTTCTCTATGGACAATCTCATCTCCTATAAGCCCAAGGAGCAAAATTTAATAAACAAAACTCAAAAGTTTATCATTTTTGGAGCGAAGTTCACTCATTTTCTAATCAAAGAAGAAGAAGAAGAAAAGGGTACTTGGCATCTACTACATTCATCCATTTAACATTCACCATTTCCCATAACTATATAAGCAAAATAAAAAGAACCCATTGTTTATTTTCAAACAGAAAATCAAAAGACAGAAATTAAAGAAAAAAAAAAGTACCAGAACTGGGAACCTCGAGAAGCCATTTACGGTAAGTGGGTTCAGAGATAGAGACTTCGATGGAGGAACGATCCCATGGTTGCAGTTCGTCGAACAACTCGTACTCTTCTTCATTGGAAATTCCAACGTTGGCCACTTCCGGTTGTACGCTGGAAAGATAAAGGGGTCTTAAAGATCGAAGCAGTTTGAGAGATTCAAGCTTTGAAACCGCTTCCTCAACCCATTTTTCCCACAAGCTGTTCGTCTCCATTTTCCAAAAGGTATGCTTTTTTTTTTCGTCTTTTGGGTTCCCAAAAAATAAGTAGATAAAAAAAGTATCCGCTTTTGTCTGGTAAGAGAAAGCGTACTACACAGAAAGAAGGGACCAGCGGCAGCTAGCAGTCAAGACCTTGAGAACAACGACAGTTGCTTTTTGGCTGTTTTGCTGTCTTCTTGTTACGCTTCAGACAAAATCACATGAATAGTGCCGAAGTTAGCTGAAAAACAATGCTTCTTTCTGATTGGCTTAAACTCTAGACTTTAGTAGGAGTAATATTTATTTTATTTTATTTTATTTTCCTACCAAAAAAAATTCTTATTTCATTTTTCAATAAAATTTTAGCAGTAATCTATGTCTTAAAATAGTTTGATTCAATATTTATTAGTGCTAAATTAATAATTTTGGTATTAAGAAACTTCTCAAAAAAAGAATTTTTATGTACAAGTTTTACTCTTTTTTATTTTACCACCACTTCACTTGTTCTATTAGGGCCACCTAGTAGACTCTAATGGTGAGAGATATGGAAGTGAGATAGAAAATAGGTGTAAATTTATTTAAAATCTTGAAAAGTTTATGATTATTTTGTTACTATTGCAATACTAAGTGATTGCTACACATTCTCATTGTTTGTTTTTATTTTAAAATTTATATATTCTATTGATAAATCTATTTGATTTGACTCATAAATTAGAATAATATTATAAACGTTTCAGTGATTAAAGATATAGAAAAAATAGTAATTTTTTAGATTAATATATTATTGCTGTGGAATTTACTTAGATGCACGAGACGCTTGAAAAAATTAAGCAATTAAATTGGTAAGAGATGAAAGGGGCAAAGAATTAAAATCACAGAACAATTTTGGACTTGACATTGTAATTTGTGTACAAGGAAAGAAATACACGAAGGAAAGCACTCGAGAAACTCAAATACATCGGGGTCAAGCCATTCCAACGAAATTCGAAAACGATACATCAAACATTAGCACCATTGTTTGTTGATAATAAACAATGGATCTATGTTCATGATCCAAACTAATCACACATATATTCTAAAGCTTGACATATAAATCGTAGTTATAGCTTCTGTTATCTTGGAATTTAACGTGACTGGATAGTATTTTTACAAAAGCTTTTATGTCCTCTATTGTGTGTATTAGAGTCAGAGTCACTCGTATCCTGGGAAAAAAAAACCATTGGAAGGAATAATGTGAAAAAAGAATGAACCCAATAGGGCAAGAAACTGCCCATTGGCATATCGAAGGGATGTAACAAGGACAAGGAAATGAGACCTGCAAGTGTTGGGAGGAACTGCTGGGGGTCCGACTGGCACCACTTAGAAACCAGATTCTAACAATGCCCTGTATTCAATGGCAAATTGACAGTACTGTTAGAAGCTGCTCAGTGATGAACATTATCAGTGAGAGAAAGAGAGAGATTGATCAGATCAGAGAGTGAGATGGAACAAACAGGCAAGCTTTTAACGTCGCCTCTTCATTTCCTACCACAACGGATACTATCTGACTTGTGACAGGGATTCCAGTCAGAGCTTGGAACTCTCGTGTCCGTTTCCGAATTTCCCTTCTACGCCATTGTTCAGTTCTTGCCACCACGATAGAGGCTGAAACATTCATACGTTGTACTCAACATAGTCAGCAGCAGAAGAATTAGACATTAATCAGCTACATACTCTCACATAGCTAGTTACTTTCTTTGTCTCAATTCTATTTCTTTAAAACGCTCATCATTGGATCCCTTACATATTATTTGATTGTGGAAGTAAAATAAGATGTATATGAGAGAAAAGAATCATTTATGCAACCCAATGCATTTATCATGAAGCCAAACCTTCTGTACTCCTGGAATTAGAAAACAAAATTTGAACATTACCATATGAGGCAGCTGCCAAGGGAACCGGCGGAGCTGTTGAAAATATAAAAGAACGACCACTTGGTTGAATGAATTGCTTCCAGATTTCGCTGTTCATGTAACATTCAGAGATCAGAAATTCACATAAACGGAATCTTGTGTTGGAAATTAAATCACACTTACTAATATTTCTCCATTAACATGGAATACGCTATTGGTGAGTTATATGGTGTAATTATGGGGTTACAGCATCTTTTTAGATGTTCCCCATACAAGGAACTTGCAATTTGACTTTTTTGTCTTTATTTAACGCTTTTTGCGTAGATAATGCTCAAGTTACCTGCATGCTCTGAACCCTCCCAGAGAAGCTGCTGCCTTACTCAAGAGTGCCGACGCATATGTCAATATCATTTTCACAGTTGAATTCCTAACGTATTTCCCCTCCGTTTTGGCCCCAAACAAAAGTTCCATGAGCCTGAAAAGTTTTTAGCATCAGTGTGGAAAACTACATCTTAGACTGTGACTCTGTATATACTAAATATAATATACGAATCTATTCCTTTGTAAGTACAACGAGACAAATATCCTATAATGGATTCTTATAATTTCCATAAATAACTGAATATTCAAAAGGACTTACATCATCAACGACTAGCAAAAATCCATTCTTCTTGCGTAGCTGGACCAGCTCAATCATGGGTGCAAAGTCTCCATCCATACTGAACAAGCTGTTAAAAGCAGAGTTTAAAGCTTAGTGCGCCTTTCCAAGATTAATTTCTCAGCTAAAATAGGATGAATGCCTTGAAAACCGAAAGAAGAAATTCAAATAGTAACATGGTTACCCTGTCAGTCACCACCACTTTTCTTTTCATGGTACAGTTTGTTCTGTGAAAGTACATGAGAATTAAAAACAAATACGTTCATTGTTTTTTTTTAATAATTAAAAAAAATTAAAATTTTTTAAATAAAAAATTATATATTAATTAATAAATTAAGTGTTCGAATGTCGCTCATTGTTATAAGATAGTAATGTACAAAAACAAGAAAAGAGTATAGAATTGTGAATATAAAAATAAACTTACAAGAGTGTGTTGAGATGAAACATGTCACAGTGTTTGTACATAAATTTAACACCTCCATATTGTTCAGCCAGTTTAATACTGTCAACGATGGATGCGCGGTTAAGCGAATCAGAAAATATGGCAATCTTTTCTTCCTTTGTTGGCCCCCTCCCCGCACTCAACGGCGGGGCAAGGCTTCCTATTGCTGCCATCACGGCCAAATTGGCTGAAAACCCTGAGGGCAAAGAAGACAGGCCTGGAGCATACACCCAAATGCACCCCGGTGTTAGTTTCTACTTGAAATTTCTATAATAAAAAATTTAGAATGATCCAAGAAGAAGTACAATAATCTGACACAGGCAAGTCATTCATGTAAGGCCATTCAAACCCGATGTTTTCTTCTTGTTCCTTATATATATATAAAATGTTATTGGGTATTATTGCCCAGAGACTAAAAAGAAAATTAGTTAATCACCCCAAAGGTATTTTTAAAAGGAGTCAAATAGAAAAAGATACTCAATAGTCAATCAAAATTTTATACATCATTCAATTCTTGTTCATATAAAAAATTAAATAAAATTTACAAAACATTAGACCTAAAAAAAATTGTTAATTAACATTTAAGCTATTAAGCTGACCTGTTAAAATATATCATGTTATGATCATATTATAATAGATTTATATGAAAACTTAATAAGTTTGAGTTAGTAGACTTAATCTTCCTTTTTTAAAAAAAAAAAATTGATAGGCTTAGCATATTGGATAGGGTGAAATTAGGAATTTTTTTGGATAGGGTCATAACCAAATAATAATAATAACTAAAAAAATTAATATTTAAATAAATTTTTTTATCTTTTCATGTAGTATTTAAATATTAGTATATAAATTATTTTTTAATAAATCTATTTTGACTTGAATCTTTGACCAACTCCTACAAATTTATAAAACAATTAATGGGCTTATTAACATCGTTAATTACGTAAAATTCTAACCTAAAATGGTATAACAAGTAAAAATTTTTTACATTTTAGTGAGTAAGTGGTGTCATGTGACACCATTTCTTCAATCAAATACATATATATATATATATATATATAGTAGTATTATTCTTTTTAGTTACTTATTAATTATTATGTAACATGTACATAGCTGATATACTAATTACTAAACGTCACAAATTGATAAATAGTTTTGTTTACCATTTTATTGGATCTTGTTAACACCATATTTTTAGTTTTTTTAAATTATTTTTGTTATAGTTAAATAGAGCAGGCAAAGTTTCTGTCCTACCTCTTTCTTCTTTAATTTGGCCAAGCTGGACTCTAGTGCTTTGTGGTAATCGGTGTATCCACAGATCAGAGGAGAACGCCTGGGACCTGTTCCATGCACCTCTGCAGCCTATTATTTTAAGTTGAAGCCCAAATTCATTCGTCAATTGAATATAGGAATAAGCCAACATAAAATTTTCTTTAACCCAAAAAAAAAAAAAGAAAATAATCATACCTTTGCGGTAGCTTTTGCAATTGAAGGATGCCTAGTCAAACCCAAGAAATCATTGCCAGCAAATAGAATTAGCTTCTTGCATTGCTGCTGCTGGTTTGGACTGAGTTACCATCGTCTCTTCCATTTTTGCAGATAAGTTCAGGTCCTTCACGTACATAGAGCCACCGGTAATATATCTATTAGCAACCACATTAATTATAAAAGCATATGTATAAGTTGTACGTGTAACGTATGTTAAGTTTGGTGAAGGAAATTGATACCATCGAGTAAACGCTGGAAGAAAGTGTCCGGAAGTGAAAATTTGGATAGAGAGTCGATCCCAAGGCTGAATCCCATGGAATGTCTCATATTCATCCGCTTGAGCTTCTTCTTCTTGTTGTTTTAGAGTGGGTAAATGCACGGGTCTTAGGGGCAAAAACATTTTGCGAGATTCGAGTTTTGCAAGTGCTTCCTCAATCCACAAATCCCATGAGCTCTTCCCCATAATTTCTGTTTTCAAAGCAAATGTCTTTGGGGCAATGTGTTTGTGTACAATAGGGAAGAGGCGCCCCAGTTGTGCTCAACTTAGTGCACTGATTTCTACTTGATCATGTCCATCCATATTTATAGTGGAACCTCTTATCAAATATAAAAACCTTAATCATCAAAAAATGACAACACCCGATCATTTAAACCAAATTTAATTGTTTTCTTTTAATTTGGACGCGATTCCACAAATCAGGTTGGAATATATATAATTAGATAGGAACCACAAGAGATATAATTGATTAAAACAGACCATTTGTTTATTTTATAATTAATTACATAAGAACAAATGAATCTTGCAATTCATCTTGTTTCTTTTTTACTTTCGGAAAGCATAAATAAGAATATCATTGCAGATCAGTGGTTACGAAGGCAAAAACCACAAGAAGACAAAAAAATTGCTGTGAATGGACCACCGTATCACAGCAACTCATACTGCTTAACAGCTTTTATTAAGACATTCTACTAAAGATGTTTAAAAACTAATTGCTTTCTATCTAATGTCTGGAATAGTTAGGACAAAATCAGGAATCCTTCTTAATTTGATCCCTTCGTATTTCATAAATTTAGCATAACTTTGGAGGAGTTGAGCCCAAGGTTAAGTAGCATTAGCAAAGGTAATTTTCACAGAAATTTCTTCCACAAAAGTGTATGGAAAGACATAAATTATTTAGTGTTATTTTATTAATAATTGAAAAAGGCTGATAGTTTTGAAGTAAAAAAAAAAAATCTAAAAAAATTAGTGAGGGAAAGGAGTATGGGTATTTTAGGATTTTAATATTTTATTAACCATATTAGACGGTAAAGAAAAAATAAAAAACATTTTGAAATAAGAGAGGTTAAAGCTAACTTTAATGAGAAAAATTTTTATAATTTACTCTCGAGAAATCAATGAAAACAACATCAATATAAAAAGCCAACAAACTCAAACTTAAATTCACATGAACTCAACACAATTTACACCAAAGTCTCACTTATTATAAAATAATTAGGCTAAAAACTAAGGATTAGATTAACTTTTTTTTAATTGTAGTTACTTAAAGTTTCAGAGTTATAAAAAAATAACATAGCAGTTGTTTTCTTCCTACATTGTAAGTTAGGAGATGAAGACATACGATCTTACAGCCAATTAATGTTTTGTACTTTCTTTTGGAAGTGTATAATTTTCTTTGCTCGGACCATGTCAATAAATTATGGAAAGTCCATTGCTAAATAGCAAAAAATTTAAAGTGGCATACGAGTTGATGAGGTTAATAAAATTATCTTTAAAAAAAAAAAACTAGTATACATACAAATTTGCTTGCCGCTGTACAATATAAAAGATAAAACAAATTATAAATGTGTTTGATATTATACATGACTTCATACATGCAAAACAAGAACTAATAACTCAAGCCTAAATTGTTTTATGATATAATTGGCTCATTTGGACGTAATAGATTCCTTTTGAATTATTAGATTATTTATAGACAATATTCAATTGATATTTTCCTGTCAAGTTCAATGATTATAATCGATGTCTTAATTATTGTGGGAATGGCATCAATCGTGATGCACATAATGTTAAATAGATATTTTTCTTTATTATTGATATATGTATAGATATTGGTTATTTTACTACAGAATATTTCCAATAAAATTTTTTAATCAAAACCTACAATTAAGATTAATATATGATGTTGAATTGAAGTTAAAAGGACTATTATGCGATATGCAAAATCGTTGTGCTCTTTTTCATGTCAGTATTTTTTGAATTAAATTAGGGTAATCTAATAATTGAAAATGACAGAAAATAATTGATAAAAAAAATCAAAATTATTATATCTGAAGATGAGTAAGTAAGACTTATAAATAATTCATATAAAAAATGGTTTTAATTAATTTAAGACAACTTTCTTATCAAAATTCAGAAAATAGCCATGACATACCCAAACTTTAAAATGAGATGGAACTTTGATAAAAGATGATCCAAATACTAAAAATGAACCAAATCTGAAACAAAGTGAAACCCTAAAATTGGTGGAACAGGGCTCGACCTTCCCCATTGTCCACCCTCCCACAATTTGAAGAATTTTTCTTAGTGGTGCAAAGTTGTTGCCATAGCCAAGATCCATGTGAAAATGGCAAAGGCATAGCCACTTATCATTGGAGTCACAGCAAAAACTACCTCCTCCACCGACATGACTGTCCATTGAACACAGAATTATCCAAATTGGTCTTTGGTCTTAATCTTACTGTCCCATTGTAAAGATTTAAATAAACCATTTTGACACTGTCATTAACGAGCACGGCTCGCATAGTTTCATGTCTTTTTGCGTAGAAGCTGGCTTCATGCATGGTTTGGTAGATATTTACGGTGGCGAAGGGATGGAATCTTCATCTCCAAATTTAACTCCAGAGTCAGCCATTTGATTGTTGAAGGTTACTAGAACTTGTGAGAAATGAAAATAATACTAGACCATGTTTCACGTGATAGCCGGATGGGGAACAATACCTACAAATATGCATTACATTTTCACTTTTCAGGCTCTCTAACTCTATCCATGTACACTAATCTGAAAAAGAATTTAGCCGCCTTCCTCCCTCTCTCGCTGCTATTCTCTTCACCGCCTTTCAGCCCTTATCCGAATCTTGGAGAATCACAGCAAATCAGAGATTTTGATCACCCTTATGTCAGTGACAATAGACAAATCTACAACTTGCCCCAGGTATTCATATTGTTTTGTTACTTCTGAATCAGTCCAAAATCTCTCAATCAAGGTATTGGAGTTAAGGGAAGGTGAGTGTGGCCACCATCACTCTTCAATTTTTAATATTTTTATTATTGTAAGTAGAAAATTTAATATATATATATATATGTACTCTTTATGTAAAATTTTAAATTTGTCATTATTCTCAATAATCTTATTATCTTGAAACATCTTTTGTTTCAGAACAAACACAAGTTGTCGAAAGTAGCTTTCTATGCCATCTCATGGTCAATATGGCTTCAGCGGAATGACATGGTTTCCAAAAGAAAGGTGTGGGATGTTGAACAGATGTTTCAAGTAACTAAGCCATTTGGGCAAAAGCTAGGTGACCCTTCAAATACGATACTATTTTGAACACTTTTAGGAACCAACTCTGATGACATGATTGGTTGGAGGAAATGGAATAGTTATTCTTCTTATATTTTTATTTTTGAGATAAAGCTTCATTGATTTAATAAAATAGCTATTCTTCGAAATAACCATTATAAGAGAAGCCTGAATAGTCATTATCAAGGCCCTCTCGATTATGGTTATTCCAAATTGTTGAGAATAAGAAAAAAAATTAATTAGATAAATATACCCTTTTACAATTTAAAAAATTATTTTATAAAAATATACTATACCTATTTTTTACTCTCTCTTCTTCACTCCTCTCTCCAAAGCACAGAAGATACAAATTTTTTTACTTTATTTTCAAAAAATAAAATAAAATATTTAAATATTATTTAATATATTAATATGATTTAACTATAATAAATATTATTTAATATTATTTAAATTTAATAAAAAATATATTTTATATTTTAATATTAAATATTATTTAATTATAATAAAAAGTATACTTATCTTTTAATAAAATAAATTCTTTAATTTTAATAAAAAATATTTTTTTCTCATCATAGTATTTTTATTTTTTAAATAAAAAATCTTTAAATTTTAATAAAAGATATTTTTATCATTTAACCATTATTCTTTATCTATTTTTAAAATTATTCCTACCAACCAAACAATGGAATAAGTAATAATAACAATTTTTATGCTATCCCTTTCTCATGAACTAATCTATATAATAATTATTCTTTCTCTATTATATTCTCTCGAAATTATTATTCTATTCTCATTCTATTCCTTCCGGTGAGCCAAACATGCTATGAGAGTTACTGTAAAGAATGCAAAAAAGGAAAGAGTGGCTGAAAGATGGAGTAAACCAAGCCAAGGAGAATTGAAATTTAGTGTTGATAGGCATATTAAGATTTTATTCTACATGTCTGCTGGGGTGGGGACTCCACCATTGCTGAGATTAGAGCTATTAGAGAAGCTTTCTTTCAGGTTTCAACATTAAAATGGGCTTAATCACACTTATTAATTCGGGAGAGTAACTCCAGATATGCAGTGAAGTGGGCTAATAGACCAGAAGAAGCACCTTGGAGGTTGTGGAAATGGATCCTTCACATTGAGAGATTAAAAATGGAAATTAATGCATGGAAGGTTAAACACATTTATCGATGTATACATTTATTTTTTTTCAAATAAAAATAATAATATATAATAAATAAAATAAATAAATCAAAATGAAAAAAAAAAACTAAAACGCATGCTTAGCTTCTATAGTTCAAAACCTTAGACAAACGGGTTCCATAAAAACTTGTGAAAGTAAGTTTCTTAAATAATTCTCTAGGTGAAAATATTCACATATCCCACTAGTATGATAGTTGAATTTAAAAAATATTCTTAATAAAAAGGTTTTCGTTTAGTATTATTCGAATTTTATGTCATGCATTTCATAATTGCATTATGTACACGTCACACTTGTAAAATTAAATAAAATATTTAATTTGTTAATAAAATAAAAAATAAAGTAAATAAATAGTAATTAAAGAAACATGAGAATAAAATCTAACAGTTTTGATTATAATAAGATAACATATAATTAAATTGTACCGTTTTTGAAACGAGTATCACAAGGATACTAATTCTTCTTCGTACGTAACTGTTTTTCTTAACCCAACTCTAAAAAATCGCAGATCAAGTCATTGTTCTTTCGACGGACTTAAAATCAATTTAAGATATCGTTAAAAAAAACTAACGTAATGGATGATCAATTGCACCTAGATAAAAAAGATTGGTAGCAATTTTTAAAATTTTTCAGCTACTAGTAATCGGGTTCTTGGACTTTGCACATTACGACAAAAGAGAGAAAAATAAAATGGCTGACAACCTTGCTAAAGCTAGGATTAACCGACAAAAGGAGCTCCTTCACAATTTTGATTAAGCTGATGGGGAGAATTTGATTGGGATGGAGGAATTGGCGGGGCAAGTGGAATCTCACTGACTGCTTTCTGTGAGTTTGTTTGTGTTTTATCTCCTGCTTCTATCTTTGTTGATTGTTGGACTTGATTTTGATGCTTCAGGTTTTTTAGCTTTGTTGATAACTTCAATACTGTGCTCTGTGTTGTAAGGGGTGGGTACACTGTCGTATGTAAGAGAGAGGGGATTTGTTTTTTGTTTTGGTGATTGATGAGTTATTTTATGTCATGAGAGACATTGTTCTTATACAGAGAACGTTGAGGTTTTTAGGCCGTTATGCTAGAGAGATGCACAACGCCCTTAAATCCTCATTTTGTTATTGTCAAGGGAGCTTTACTCCCGGATTGAATGAAATTTGTTACTTTTCAATATATATATCACACCCAAAAGAGATCCAAGAAACCGCACAAATTCAAGACCCAATCCAAGTGTGAAAAATAGACTGGAACTGAAACCTGAAGCGTGGAGCCGTCGTAAGGCCGCTGCATTTTGTGGAGTAACTTCGTAGTCTTCTTCATTGCCTTTTGTTTCTTCTTCTTGTTGACTGGAGAGATAGAATAGGCCTTTAAATAGGTGCAAGCAGCTCGAGAGAGATTAAAGCTTTGAAGCTGCTTCTTCTACTTACTCCAGCTATTCTACCACTCAAGACCTTGGATGCGGTGCAGGCCGCGCGCAATGTAAATTTGTGGTAATTTGGCAATTTCTTTTGGGAAAAAAAATTGTATATTTGTTGGCTATAAACAAAGATTTCATAGAGCGATTCTATGTAGATAAATGGTTTATTTCTGCTCCATCTTTATTTGCAAACATGTTTCAATTCGACTTGGTACACTTTTTTCTTCAAGGACATTCGATAAAAATAAAATGATATGGTCCCTAGATCATGGATCGATATGATCCATAGACGATGGACCTATATGATCGAAAAAGGCAATCGAAATTCTACAGCTTGGCAAGTAAATTAGAGTGACGGTTACTGATATCTTGGAAATTGATGCAATTGGAGAGTGCTGTTACAAGTCTCTTTATGTCATCTGTTGTGTGCACTGCAGTAAGTGTCACTCGCAACCTGACAATGATAATGGAAGAAAAAGGATAGATGAAAAGCAAAAAGATTACAAAGTGCACAATGGTACAATTGCATTGCTACACTAGGGTATTTTAGGACAAACGACTAGATGCAGCAAAATCAGATAAACATGCCTAGGTAAGGGTAGTAAGGAAAGGGCGAACTAACCTGCATGAACCAGGAGCTACAGCTGGAGGTCTGATTGGCGTCACGTAGAAACCAGACTTCACCAGATACCTATTCCATGGCAATTGACACTGTCAGATGAATTTGGACAGTAGATGAAACATAATCAGAGACAGAGAAGGAAAGACAGCACAAACCGGCTAGCTTGGACAGCTTCCTCTTCAGTTCCGACAACAATTGATATTAGGTGACTTGTAATGGGGATTCCAGTAAGAGCATGGAACTCTCGCATCCTCTCCTGAATTGCCCTTCTGCGCCAGGTTTCTTTTCTCGCCACAATAACAGCAGCTGCCAAGTCGACATAGTCAGTGACAGAAAGCATTTATAACATGAACGCAAGATTCCTACATCAAAGTACGCACCATCTATCTACAATATGGTTCAAGTATAGTATTTAGGTGAGTGAATAGTTGCTAACAAGAAGAAACTGCAGTTTACCATGTAAGGCTGCAGTGAAGGGTACTGGAGCAGCGGTTGAAAATATAAAAGCGCGTCCCCTTGATTGAATAAACTGCTTCCACTTTTTTCTGTTCATGTGGCATTCAGAATCACAAACTGATGAAACATAATGTTATATGCTCCTAATCCTATACAGTGGACAGTGCCATTCGATTCTTTGTTTAATTCCTTTTTTGGGAGACCTATTTGAAGGTGTTTGAAGTTACCTGCAGGCTATGAATCCACCAAGATTAGCTGCTGCCTTACTCAGAGAACCAGAGCATATGTCGACATCTCTTTCACAGTTGAATTTCTCAGCCACTCCTCCACCGTTTTCTCCACATACAAATGTTGCATGAGCCTGAAACATTGAACAGAGGGTATCTTGGTCTGTATCAGACTCGACTAGAAATGCATAGTAAAGGAATCTGACAGGGATTTATCTAGGAATTTCGTTTTCAGATTATTTTTCTATTTTAAAGTTTGATTCTTCGGCTATCCGGTCCATACGTAATTGATCTTTGTCTTCAAGGACAGACATGAAAGCAGCAACTTTTATCATCTGTAAAAACATAGAGGACTTACATCATCGATCACAAGCAAAAATCCATGCTTCTTGCGAAGCTCAGCCAACTCTAGCATTGGTGCAAAGTCTCCATCCATACTAAACAAGCTACAAAAGACAGAATTCAGGTCCTGGCGATCAGTTTCCGAATCTTCAATCAGTATATTTAATCTTCTCAGCATCAAAAAACACAAAACGTGAATTAAGTGGCTATTGAAAGTAGAAATTCAGTAATCAACATGACAAACCTATCTGTCACCACAACTTTTTTCTTCATTTTGCAGCTTGTTCTGTAAAAAACCAAAACTCATTGCTATATATAATATGCGCAAACACTTGTCAAAATAAATCCAAAACAATAATGGTATTGAATTCTAAATGTAAAATGAACCTACAAGAGTTCGTTAAGATGAGACATGTCGCAGTGTCTATATACAAAATGTTCCACACCTCCACGTCGTTCAGCAAGATATATTCCTTCAATTATTGACATATGGTTAAGTGAATCAGAAAATATGGCAATTGTTTCCTCCTTAGACGGCTTCTTCCCTGCAGCCAATAGAGGGGCAATGCTTCCAATCGCTACCATTAAGGCTGTATTAGCTGCATACCCTGTAGGACAAAGAAGACAGTCCTGGGAGCATGAATTGGAAACAAGAATGGATCAGTTAATTTCCAGTCTAAAATATAAGAATTGACTATGCAAACGTCAAGGGTGAACTCACAATATATCTTCAATCCAATAAAATACTAACCCTTTTGATAAATTATGCTGTTATTTTACTAAAATCAAAGCAAGCAGCAGTCATCAGTGAACTAAGGATAACGAACTCAGGGCACTCTATTTACACGGTGCAAAAATTATTATTATTATTATTATTTGATATAAGGAAAAGGAATTTAAACTTTATTTTTTAAGCAGGGATATTATGCACCAATTAATGAGTGAAATGCTCAAGTGTTTACCCGTGCAAAAAGTTCGTTACCTCTTTCTTCAATAAGTCCGCCAAGCTAGATTCCAAAGATCTGTGATAATTGGTGTATCCACAAATCAACGCAGATCCCCTAGGGCCCATTCCATGTTCCTTAGCAGCCTGATTTAGAGTTCAAAAATCTCTTAGAGAGAAATTCCAGATCAGATCATATAATCTGCTTACTATGAAGACTGTTTCGTTATTTCAATTCCTTGAGAAGTAACCAATTATCAAGAATACCTTAGCAGTAGCTTTTGCTATTGTTGGATGCGAACTCAAGCCTAAGAAATCATTACCACAGAATAGAAATAGCTTCTTCAATTTCTTTTGGTTTGCATTGTCTTTATCAATAGGTAAATCATCTCTCCACACGACTTCATCATCTCCTATAGGATTACAACCAAAAGCCAATTTTGATATGTCATTGTTAGAATATTAACATAAGCATATGTCTGCTTGAGAGGAAATAATGAGGGGCACGTGGGAAAAAAAAGAACCCTGTTACAATTTCCAAATCGAGAATAAACAAACAAATGACTTATAAAAGGTAGTACGTAGACTATGACCCTAAAGTATATATTTGGGATTTTACTTAATGAAATGATCAGCTCGGTTCAGCTTCAAGTGAGGTGGTGTGACTCCCTTCGATCTTCATTACTGACCATGACTAAGAAGCAAAACTAAATTGGACTCTGGTTTGCAATTAGTAATTAGGAAAAAGAAAAGAAAAACATAAACGTGCGTGTATGATGACCCAAAAGCCTTAAATGTGGTCGGAAGATCATTGCCTTTCCTAGCAACCATGCACTATTAACTTTGTGAAGAAAAATACGCCTACCACGAAGCCACTGCTGGAAGAAAGACTCTGAGATTGAGACTTCAACAGCGGACCGATCCCATGGTTGCAGTTCATTGAATACATCGTATTCTTCATCGTCTTTCTTTTCCGTTTCTTGTTTTTGTGAGAGCTGAATGGGCCTTATAGGCCGAAGCAACTTGAGAGATTCAAGCTTTAAAAGTGCTTCTTCTACCCAGAAATCCCATGAGCTCTGCTCCATTTCCACTTCAAGAAGGTAACTAATTGCTTTGTGCCTCTGGGAGAGTGGCTCTGCTTAGGTCGGTCTAGTTCATGGAGACAACCTTTTATCCTATCTCAGCTATTTACTAATGACTTGCTAGTAGGTTAGATTCTTTATGGATAATAATTGATACAATAATTTCTATTAGAGGGAAGAGAAAAAAAATTCACATATATTAATTTTAAGATATTTTAGGTGCACGATAAGACTTTAACATAATATTTGAACAAATATTGTCTCTCTTTCTTAGACTCTTGTAAAGGACTATATATTCCTCTATTTCAAAATTAAAAGTTGAATGTTCAATTTCATAATATTTTTATCAACAAAATCAATTTTTATTATTATTTATTATCAATTTTGAAAAGTTCTAAACTCAAAAATTTTCATTCTCATGATATTATAAAAAAATTATTATCAAAATCATTTATATTTTACAAAAGAAAAAAGGAAAAAGGAAAGTGGCTACATGATAAAAGGAGAAAAATGACTATTGAACATGGATGTTACTGTGAACAGAGATAAAGTTAGTCAATTTTTATTAAGAGGTCAAAAGTTACAAAAAATAAAAGTTAAAAATTTTTAAAATTAATTTATTGAACTTAACCATTAATAATAAAAAAATTTAAAATAAATAATAATTTTATAACATGTAAATAAAAAAATAAAAAGAAAAAAGCTTGTAATAGTGCATTAGAAAAATTTTATTCGACAATGGTAATATTCTTTTTAATATAAACAACTAAATTATTTATAAGAAATTTATCATTTATTTTGTTT
>NW_018397261.1:5054143-5054266 GCF_002168275.2 Theobroma umbraticum
ATATAATTAGGATTAATAAAAATAATATATTACTAAAATTTTAAACAATAATCAATAAAATAACACTATAACTTATATTTGATAATTACATATATAGAAATTTTTTAATTTTTAAAAATTAAA
>NW_018397261.1:5054836-5056549 GCF_002168275.2 Theobroma umbraticum
TTTTTTAATTATATTAATTATTTAATAAAAAATATTTTTAAAAATTATTAAAAACTATATAATATATAAAAATTTTAAAAACTTTGGAGCCATCACAAAGGGATGCACCGACCCTGACAGTGAGTATTTATCATTTGCTGTCCCTATTGGCCTGGGTGTAGATCAAAAGTTGACAGGCCTCATCATGCAGCTAGTTGGCGAGCAAGCTATGATTAGATAAGATATTGTCTCTTTCTTACATTATGTTACCCTTGCGTGGGACAACACAAGTAATGGCACACGGCTGAATTCAGATGTGATGCCCCAGTTCATTTACAGGCCAACTGTACATGTTTGATGTGTCACCAACTCTGCTGCACTAACTATTTAAACCCCAAATTGGTTTAAGCTTTAGACAATTGATGGTCCAGAGAGTTTACAGGGTATTTTTTACTAAGCAATTCTGGTCGAATTTTATTTAGTAAAAATGGAGAAAACGGAAAAGGGTTGGGTGGATATGTCGGGGATGTCAATGGGTAAGATATTTGTTGTTTTTGAAATGTTGTAATCCGAATCTTATTGTTTGATAGGTTACTCAAATCTTAAAAATATTCGATAAATTTTTTTAACTATGACTCAACTTGTATTCGAATATCTTAAATAATATCTGTTAAATATTAGTATGTATTAATTATTTGATTAAAATAAATTTAAAATAAATTTTATGTATATTATTAATAAATTAAAATTAATTCATAACAAATTAAAGTTTATAATCATATTTAAAACAACTAATGAATTTTAATAAGTATTTCATTAATTATAAAAATTTATAATAAAAAGTAATATTATATGTAATTAAAAATTTCTAATCAAGTTCAAATAAAAAGTATTCTAAAATAATTAATCAAATACAATTATAAGGTAATTTAATCTTACTTAATCAGATCAAGTAATATAAAAAAACCTGATTACAAAGACATATATCCATCACATCTTTAGACATGGCTTACATCGTAGTAGAAGGTTTTGCGAAGGACAGGCCTAACAATTCTTTCCACGAAGTTATGTATGATGCAGCCAAGTTTAGCAAATCGTTTTGAGTTAAAGAAGGGGTCTTATTGGTAGAAGATCAAGGGACCATAGTTGACTTAGCTCACAAAACTGAGGCAAAGATTGGGATGCCTCTCCTGATTGGCCACGTATCAACATCTCAGGTCGAGAACAATTTAGATATAGTAGATCCTAGCCGCCATCCGGAACCGCCAAGGTGATAGTAATGGGTTGATATCCCCATCAGCTTACCCCTTCTTTGGCCCTTGCCCTTCCCATCGTCCGTACCAATCCACCCCTTAATTGTTGGTCGTGGTGTTGCAGCCATAAGCCATGTGCTTTGTTATCCAATCCTTGCGTAGGTTTAAAAGCCCCGCTAATCATGCAAGAAAGATACTCACAAACACGTTGTAGGATGGCAATGTCAGTAAACTGAACTTCTTAAATGCAACCAACAACCGCAATCTCAGACGCATTTGTTGACACGCACATTTGAATTGAAGGTAAACTTGTTTCGCATTGTCTTCACGTCCAAGGCAGCCTTCGGGCCCCAACTACAAAGCTAGATGGGGCTCAAGCTGTTATACTAATGCTAAAACTAATCTTTCACCCTGGTAAAACTAAGGGAGGATACTTTCAATTTTGATATCTAAGGCTTCAGATCACTATTTGTCAGATTTC
>NW_018397261.1:5056649-5077681 GCF_002168275.2 Theobroma umbraticum
TATATATATATATATATATATAAAGTGATCATTTTATTAAAATCTCTCGTCTAATTGGTAAAGAGTCTTAAAACATTAGAAATCTGATTTGAGTACGGAGCAGACCTTGCTGGTTGCTTGAGAGCAAAAGTCCCATTTCAAAGGAAGAAAAAGCTGATTCGAAAAATAAATAGTCATTCATTATTTACAATCAGCTATTTATAACTAGTTATAGGCCTTAGGCTGTAGGATTAAAAAATCTACTCTAAATCTAACAACTAGTCAAAAATTGGTTACGGTAAGTAGTAACAGTAATAAGACTATTTACAGTTGTAACTTAGATTAATTACACATGTGCTGGTATACTAATTAACACTCTTGAGTGAGTACATTAATAACACTCATCTTGCTGACTAAGTGGTGATATTGTTTGCAATTTGAGGCGCTGGTGTGAACGTAGACTGTTTCAATCTCCCTTGCCATCACTTTATCCCGAATGTAGTGACAGTCAATCTTAATCTGTTTGGTTCTCTCTTGCAAAATTGGATTCTTGCATATGTAAAGAGCAGATTTGTTATCACAATGTAGTTTCACTGCACTGTCATGAACAATATCAAAATCTGCTAGAAGATACTTCAATCAAGTGATTTCACAGCTTGGTGATACCGTAGACTGGTATTCTGCCTTCGTTGAGCTGCGCACTGCCACTGTTTGTTTCTTAGATTTCCATTTCACTAACGAACTGCCAATGAAAATACAAAACCCAGTTATCAAAATCTGTTAATGATGTGAGAAACAGTAAGTATAGCATCTCCCCAGAATTTTATTGGTAGACTGGATTGGAATGATAAAAATCTTATTACCACTGGCAAAGTTTGTGTTTTCTTTCAACAACACCATTTTACTGTGGTGTTTTAACACAAGATAACTGAAGCACAACTCTATTTAAAGCATAACCTCTTTCAAATTAAATTCTGGACCATTGTCAGTTTGAATTTGTTTGATGGTACAATTAACTTGGTTTTTCACTAGATTAAAAAATATAGATATGATGGTTTAAACATCTGATTTGGCTCGCATAAATAAAATCCATGTGAACCAACTGAAATCATCAACAAGTGTAAGGATGTAGCGATTTCCAGTAATTGTACAAAGAGTAAAAGGTCCCTAAAGATCAGCATGTAATAGTTCAAAAATAACAGAAGTATTCTGAATATGTTTTGGAAAAGGCAATTTCTTTTATTTGGCTGAAGGGCAAATATCAGAATAAAACTCATCATGATAAGTAATCTCAGGAAAAAGTTTATGTACCATCCTTATTTTATCAACTGGAACATGGCCAAGTCTACAATGCCAAAGATTGAAATGTTTGGAAACCTTGGAACAAGAATTCACAAAGACACCAGATGGAATTTTCACAAGTTTGTCAGAACTATATCTGTCAAAAGATTGTGCATCTTGATTGTCTAGCATGAAGCATAATCCTGATGAGACCTTAGCAACCCCAATCACAGTCCATGATCTTAGATCCTGAATTACACAACAAGAATCAAAAGAATAGGAAATGATCCTTTGGTTTTGTGAACTGATTAACAGATACAAGATTAAATTTGAATGAATGCACATATAGGACATTATTCAAGGTCAATGTAGAAGTTAATTTGACTATACCAATATGTGTTACTGCTGCTCTAGCATTGTTTGGAAGGTGGACATAACAATTTGTCACAAGCTTAATGAATGTGAATCTGTCAAGTGAGCATGCTACATGAGTGGATGCACCAGTGTCCGTTATCCAAGAATCATGTTTTATCATGTTATTATATGCATGATAAGGCATGGTCATATGAGTATTTGATGTGCATAAGAAAAATGATCAAAGATTATACCAGCTGAGGCAGAGGTCACACTAAGGAAGGTTTGGTTTGCTGTGTGTTTGAAGTAATGCCACCATCAACATCTGACTCATTCTCATTGATGAGAGTTAGTAGTTTCTGAATTTGTGCTTTAGTAAATGATATTTGAGAAAAAGAGTTGTTTCCTGAGTCCTTATCCTATTCAATCTGGGTAGATTCAACAATAGAAACACTATTAATTGAAGAATTTTTAAGCATACCTGAATTGCTCCTCCTACCATTCCGTTTCCCTTTAGTGAACTTGAAATCATCTGGAAAGCCAATCAGCCTGTAACATTTCTCCTTCAATGTCTTTTCTTCCCACAATGGCTACACAACATCTCTGATTTTCTCTTCTTCTTGTTGCCAGCATTAACCATCATGGCTGAGGACTCTAATGTAGGTTGTGTAGAATCAGTAACTTCCTCTGAGTCTCCTCTTGCAGGACTATGTTGTATGCCTTATCAATCAAGGGAAATGTCTCCATTATAATGATCTGAGATAGCAAACCTAAAAACGATCCATTCAGGCCATTAAGAAACCTAAACACCATATCTCTCTATTGTTAACATTAAAACACCCTTGGTTACGTTTGCCATAATCACAATGAGGCAGGGGTCGATAATTTTTGAGCTCTTCCCATATACTTTTCAGTTCAAAGAAATATGCGTCCAATGATCTTGTCCCTTGAGAAACATTGTCTAAAGTGAATTAAAAATTGCATATACGAGCGTCATCCAGCTGTGAGAAGCTCTACTTTATATCTCTCTCTCTCTATATATATATAACCAAAGAAATTAAAAATTGAAAAGTGACGGCCATCACCAACATGGTTCTGCCCCTGGCAGCTTTTCTTATCTCGACACATTGTTGTAACCATGGCAGCTCAAGCCCGAACAGTGGCACAGCTCTCAAAACCTTATGTTGCCAGTACTTACTTATCGTTCAAACTGTTTCGTTTTTTTTTTTCAGTTTTAATGAAACAAATTGTTGAGTTGCACAGAATCATGATGGGAAAAACTCCCTCTTCCCCATATATAAACAGAACATGGAAAGTCATCCTTTCGGGGCTCCAGTCCTCACCGTAAAACATCGCATATATGCATGGTTGGAGATGGCATGACCAATTTCTTATATTTTATTTGTTTCTAGAATGGAGATTGAAATTCCAAATCGATTTGATTCGCTTTTCGATTTATAAAATAAAAATCATAATAATCAGAACCAAACCGAATCAAATTTTAATTTTTATTAATTTCTATGTTACTTTTTTTATATTTCACAGTATAAAAATTTTATTTCTTAAAATGTAAGTAAATAAATTAAAAATAATATTGAAAAAGATCTTTAAATTTAAAAAAAAAATGAAGAAACTTGTTTTCGAGGTTGTGTTCTCTGACTGGTGATGCGCTGTGGATGATCAGGCCTTCTGTTTTCTGCAGGTGGTCTGGATCCATAGTTTGGAGACTTGTTGCAGGCTCTATGTCCGAAATTTTTGGGATATTTCTGGCTGCTGGGTCTGAATTACTATGTGGCTATCATTGACGGATATTATGACTGCACCTGTTGGGATGCTTTCTGTCTCTGATACTTTTCGTTGTTGATATTGTACAGGGCTCCTTTTCTTGCTTCTTTTTGTTCATGCTCATAGCAGCTGCTTGCTTGTGCTCTGCTCAGCTTTTATTTTTGCAGTGACTGACCTCTTAGGTTGTGCTTACCTCCGAGGATGTGTTCATGTTTTTTCTGGGCTACCTTTGGGGTTGAGACGCTGCTGCTTTTGTAATGGAAGGGGAGTCCTTCCTCAGCTGATTATTTATACCATGAATTGTGAATTAAATTTGCATCAAGAAACTAAATCGTTAGAATTCAATTCGAGCCAATTCTATTTTAAAGCCTATTCATTTCAATTTCAGTTCGATTTTTACAAAATCAAAATACTGTACGGTAAGTTAATTTTTTTTCAAAATCAAATCAAATCCAACCATATGCAAGCCTTAAGAGAAAGAAGGAAAAGAGGGAGAAACAAAAAGGAAGAAAATGCACCAAATCACGTACAAAACCTCACATACGAAAATGTGAGTCTACACAATTTCAATATTTTACAAGAATTTAATTTATTTCCTGTCTTATTCAGATTAAGATTTTGTGAAATATAGGTAAAGCCTTCGCCTAACCTCAAAATAACAAATTAATTAATTAATTAGAACAGAAAAAGACCACCGGTAATTAATTAGCTACGCATTGAACCGGACCTGAATAAATATATAACTAAATTAGATTACAAATTAACTTGCTTTTGATAATTATGTAGAAACATATTAAACTATTGAGCTAAAATTCTATCAAGATTGCCGGTAAAGCCAAACTATTGCAAGCCCAATTAAAACATACCACGACGTCAGATTTATTTACCTTATGAAATAAGTTAGAATACACTTGATTCGTTTTAATTTATTCCCTCTTTACACGTTTCTTTAGTACTTCCTTGTCTCTGATTAAACTGCTTTACTTTATTCTTCATCCTCTTCTATCTTTCACCTTGATACTTACAGGATTTATGAATGAAATTTCTCGAATGATTTTAGTTTTTGCTGTGAGTTGAGGAGGAATTGGTTCAAAACATGCAGAAAAACAATGCTTTGTCCATTGGGATTTTAGTGTAAAATTTAAAATTTAATTTGTTAAAGGAAAGTGGAAATCGTGAAGAGCTGTACTTGGAGAAGAGAAGATGTAACTTGTTTTCCGAAGTAAAAAATTTTCATGCATCATGTTATAATTGGAGAGAGTTTTTTAACAACAAAAATCCCTATTGTGCCTTCTTTGATGACTCTTTTATATTATTATGTCATCTGCCTAATATATATATTTTTAATATTATTTATTTAGATTAAAAAAATACTACTGTTAGGATAATAAAGAGCTGTAAGACGTTACCTCACTTTCGCACCTCAACCTTCAACTTTATCGATACTCCTTTAATCTGCTTTTGCAACTTAATTTTCCTTTTTTGATTGTCAGCTTTCTCTTTTTATTCTTCCCGTTCACTAGTTTTAGTGTCAATCTTTGTTTTTTTCCTTTTTTTCAATTTTTCTTTGACCGTTTTTGATTGTCAACTTTTCATCTCATATGTAATTACAGAGAATCGTAAATGCCAGAGAAGAGGGAAGCTATCCACTATGCATTGCTTTCTCCTTATCAACTAAACAATTTCTAGCCAAAAATTAGGAATGACAATTCATTAAATCAGCTAGAGTTATGTTAGTTTCATGATTTAAAATGATTGTTCCTAGTCCTAGTCTTGAACTCTTGGGATAGTTTGAGTTGTAAATGAATCTTTATCATTGATTTTGCAAATATGTAAGACATTTTACTTAACCCATAACTAGATATCTATCTAACTAAAAGCCAAATCGAAGAGAATTAGAATTCATATAAGAAAACTGTAATTAGATATCTACTTATATAATTTACTCAAACTCAATTAAGTTTCATCTTTTAGACTCAAAGTTGACTTAAGAAAGTTAATCAACTAACTGTATCAAACTTTGATATTTCTTTTTATAAATATAGTTTTGGTTATACAACAGGAGATTTCATCCTATAAATATTATAATATCCATCTTAAAATTTGAATCCGAAAATTTTTAATTAAAGTTTCAAATTTTAATAAATAAGTTTCTATTCAGAAAAAAAAAACAAACTCAAACTTTGACTAAACTCAATTGTAATACTGTCAATAGTAGGTTTTGGAATTATATATTGTTATAAAATATATTTAAAAGTGTACAATGACTTAGCAAAAAATAATTGAAAAGTGTACAAAATATATATATCTATATATATTCAAAAAATTAAATGCTTGGTTAGGATTGTGACTATATGACGCCAGGGAGGACCAAATTCAAAACTCAGCCTGTTGATGAGCAAGTGGAATTGAAAGAACAGGTGAACAAGGTCAGCATTTGGAGACGTGGTGTTGTAACCCTCGTCCTGGGGTGGTCCAAAATTGGGGGAACAAGCTGCGACGGGCTCGACTCCTTTAGGCCCACGAAAGTTGAGACCAGGAGTGGTCCAATGGTATGATTATGCTTTAAATGAATACCAACACTTTGTTGGATCTTCCACAAAAAGAATATTGTCAGGGCAGAAAAAGCTTTCGGCCTGGAAGTAGACCTTGATACGGTATGAAAAACTTGTCAAATGATTACAGTCTCTCATTAATAAATAAAACAAAGGGCTGCTTGGCTGGTGGAGGAACATTTTAGCCGTTGCAAAAGTCATTTTTGTTCCTTTTCTTCCTTTATTCATTTATAATTTTATTTATTTACATCAATAATAATTTTCATAAAAAAATTATACAAATAACTTCTGAATAATCTTCGAATTTGTCAACACCAAGAGAGCATTTGGGCTTCAATCTTGTCTCTATATGAATCTGATTCAATTCATGTCTCAAAACTGCTTTTTGGGTTTCCTTTTTAATCACTTTCAAGATGTTTAAAACTTAATATATTGTGGCCAGTGGCAAGAAATGTGAAGCATCTGCCAATGCCGCCATATATGTATATTACATCGAACTTTGACAGTAGGCTTTTATTCTTTGCAAAAGAAAGAGAAAACGTTTGTCTCACCATTGTAAAGGATCAAAGTCATAAAGCTCAGAAAAAGCAATCCTATGAGAACACATTTAATAAACAAACAGATAAGCAGCTGCAACAATTAAAACCAGCGCCAGCAGCTAGTCAAAGCAAAGCACAACAGCAGCAATTCCAAGAATAGTAGCTCAATACACAGCAGCACTATATGCAGCAAGTTCAGCAGACTCATCTACATATTATGCAGCAAGCTGAGCAGAGAATTTTGAATCAAATACCATTCTGATTCTGATCAGAACTGCAAATCAATCTTCCATATTCTTTGTTATTTGATTGACTCATTGTAACATATATTTGAATTGTAACTATATAAGAGAAGACTTGTATATGTATACATGTAAATCGGCAATGAAAAATTAAGACCACTTCAAATTCACCAAATCTTTTATGCTATTAAAGCAATTTGCTTCACTAGCATCTCGATCCTTCACTTTTTTCCTCATGCTTGCAGCAACCAACTCTTCCTCAAAACATTTCCAACAATACCACCGGTCATATTTCTGTCAATGCAGCAGCACAGCTGCCTCTCAAATTAACCCCTATTAATTTTCTTTCTTGGCAAATCCAATTTAAGTCTCCTCTTACAGGCCACGATCTTACTACTTATATCTTTGGACAGAATCCTTATCTTTAATTAAGCCATGCTCACAACTGGTAACACACCTAACTCGAGTCTTGAATACAATTTCTGGTATTGGCAAGGTCAGTTTGTTTTGCATTCCATTGTAGCATCTATTTCAGAGTCCATTGACTCACTCATTGCAGCAACACGAACTTCAACTTCTCTAGAGGCATGGAAAAAGTTATCTAAAATGTTCATCAACAAAAATCGCATTAAAGTTGCACTCGAATATTTAAATCATTAATTGATATATTATCCATTTATTTAAAGAGTAGGATTCGAATCTTTTTTCTCTCAACTATTTAAAAAAAACGAATCACATCAAAGTTATGTCATTAAAAAAGAAACTTCTCTGTCAACCCAAGAAGAGAGATATTGCATACTACTTACAGCACGTGAAGAGTACTATTGATGAGTTAGGCATGGCTCAGCTATCAACAACTACTCTCATAAAGAAGGTTATTCCAGAAGCAATTCTCTACCTAATACCAATCGCAATAACTTCACTTATTCAAGGAAAAAAAATTTGTTACAAGTGCTTCTCATAATTCTTTTATCCAGCTATTACTCTGTCTCTTTGTAGCTGATCTTTTTCTTATTCTAGCAGCCGCCAGTCAAGTGTTCTTTTTTTTTTTTTTTCTGTTATTCTTCTCTTACTTTCTATTCTGAAAAGTAATTAGGCAAGTACTTGAGCTTGGGTCATCACAAAATAATATCAACTCGATGTGAGCTTCCATATTGTGCTGCTGAGCCTTGATGAGGACATCGAAGATTTGAATGGAAGATGGTGATATCTCATTCCAACTTATATAACAATTTAAGTGAATCACTATTAGCAATTTGAACTTAAATTTTTGAAAATCACATAGTTTAAATTCAAAAAATTACTAGATCAGAGGTTGAACTTAAGTCGTTACAAATGGTATCAAAGTTTAGACCAATCCAATGTAAACTTTCACATTATACTGGTGAGATCTTGATCCTATGGAATAGGTCTTGATTATGATGTGATATGTGACCTTAATAAAGAGAACAAAGATTTGAATGGGTGAGATTGTGATACTCCATATTTCATATACATCTCACATCAGATGTATACATGATTGTTAAGACTTATATAACAATTTAAGTACATCATTACTAATAACCTGAGTTTGAGTTTCGAGGATCATGGTT
Source organism: Theobroma umbraticum (assembly GCF_002168275.2). Classification (NCBI taxonomy): domain Eukaryota; kingdom Viridiplantae; phylum Streptophyta; class Magnoliopsida; order Malvales; family Malvaceae; genus Theobroma; species Theobroma umbraticum. Next base: position 5,064,977 of record NW_018397261.1, read on the forward strand.
TAAGCTTGAAATGTTGTCGGGCTAGTGCTTGGACTTTGCAAGATTAACAATGCTTCTGTTGGATTTAAGCAAGAGGACACCATTAGTGAAAGGTTTGACTAGGGCGGCTTCTCTTTGTTATTAAGGGGCCATGGCCTCTCAAATATTTTCATTTTATTACATATAATTATTTTTTAAATTTTTTTAATTTAGCTTTTAAAATATTATGAAACTTATTCTTACTAGTTAAGCCCAACATATATAAATTCTAACCTAATATATTAAGCTTATAAAATTTAAAAAATTAGGAGTAAATCCACTAACTTAAACCCACTAGATCTATATAAATCTAAATCTATCATAAGCCCAATATGTTAATTAACAACTGCAAAATCCAATATGTCAATCACAAATAAAATCATTTAGAGGAAGGTTTCCTCAGGAAGCAATCAATTTCTGCATAACACACAAAGCCACCCCTGACTCCTGTTTTCAAGTGAAGGTTTCTTTTTTCTATTAATCTTTCCAAAGAATTAGAAGCTGAAGTTATTTGTGGCTTCAATCAAAGTTTCTTTCAATTTGTATTGAGTCTTTCCTTTTTTTCTGAATTTTTAAAAAATATATTTATAGTTTGAAAAATTGTCATTCCCCTTTTCGGTTTTGGTATAGAAAAAGGATTATTTGTGTGGGTAATGCTTGATCTGATGTTGATGTGATATTGGCCTAAATATTGTTTGCCAAGCAGCGATGAATTCTTGAAATTGATGATCAATGCTTTGTAGAGGAACCTTTTGATTTTAGTTATTTACATTTTGAAAGAAATAGCTACTACTTTCAATACAAATTCAATAATAGATAAATTTGAATCTATGGAAAAATAGTTGAGCACAATTCTCTTGAAAGACAATTATAAGTGATATTTATTTATGAAAGTCCACTACATTATGATACTTTGTGTTTTGGTATTTTTTCTTTTAGCTTGCATAAACGAACATACATATATTGTATGTGAGAATTAAATGATATATAAAATTCTTGTTGACCAATAAACGTCTTCTTTTTGTTTAGACCCCTTAAAAATACTCTAACTTGGCTCTGAGTCTGAGTAGGAATGACATATATGAGCTTTAAAGACACTTGCCACATTCTTCAAGTGCTGCAACGACCTTGCTCTTTGTAAAATTTTCTTCACAATGGACTTGGTCGTCCATCCTCCAAATTCCTGAGTCATATGCTTAAATCACTTGGTTTATCTTTTGATTCTCCCAATATATTGTCCAACAGTAACATCTGTTCATGTAATAAAAGTTACAAACTTCCATTTAATCAATCAAGTTTGACAAGTTCAGAGCCTTTAGAATTACTTTATACTGATGTTTGGGATCCAGCACATATTATTTCCATAGATGGCTTTCATTATCATATTATATAAGTAGATCATTTTACCAAATACATTTGGTTGTTCCCTATAAGATATAAGTCTGATGTTTACCTATGGTTTCCTTCCTTCAAAGCACTAGTAGAAAAATCTTTTGCTACCTCTATTATCTATTTATCTATATATATTTGACGATGGTGGTGAATATATATATATATATAAAACTATCCAAATACCTTGCTAATCATGGCATTTTTCATTTAACTACTCCACCTTAAACACCAAAAATAACGGTGCTGCAGAAAGCAGACATATATAGGCAAATAACTGAAATTAGTGTGACATTGCTTCATCATGGTTCAATGCCTCTGAAATTCTGATCTCATGCATTTCAAGCTGATGTTTACCTTATCAAGAGACTCTTCGCTCCACCACTCAAACTCAAATGACCTTTTGCAGTCTTATTTAATCTTTAACCAAATCATCTTTTACCAAGCAAATCTTAGTGATTATCTAACAAAAAGTTAGCAGAATCAGTGTTGTATACGACTGCCAGAACTTATCCTGCTTGAACGAAATGCACAGAACAAGCGAAGGTCACCCAGATTTCAACATTGCAAAATTCCAAAACAGTGACGAATCACCCACGTCTCTGCTGGAGCTAATAGCGCCATGCTAGAATACAAGGGGTACGGAGATGCGAAAAGACTTTTCTTCGTTACTCCGTTGAACCGGGACGAATGCGATTGATGGAAAATTAAGCTTGCCACGGAAAGACGTACCTAAAGCAATGATGGGTTGTTTTTTGCTTTGTTTAAGCAAGTGGGGATAACAGGGAGGAATAGATAGGACCCGAAAGCTATAGTGGCCATGTGAAATGCATGGTTTCAACGGGCCCATGTGGTTTTTACTTCCCACGTATACATCCGTATAGCAATAGAAAAAAGGTGGAAAGGAAACCCAAACAACTCATCTGACGTCAATAATGGGTCTAAATTTTGAGAAATTAATCTTCTCATTGCTCCAATTTCTTTCTTTCTCTCTCTATTTTTTTAATGACGTCAGAGTTCTCGATTTTCTTCCAGAGGGGTTCTACATTATCCACACGGTGTCCAGTCGCCTACACAGTGAAGGAAAACTCAGGTTCAGTACTCAGTAGTCAGTACTGTGGCTCCTTTGATTGAAATTGGGCGGTGTATTTAAACTTATATCTTGTTATCTTTTACCTTAAGGGCCCATTGAAGAGTATTAAAAGCACGCAAACTCTCCCAGTTTTGTTCACTGCCTTACTCAACTAGTACAAAAAATTCAATAGCTCTCAATCATAGCAAGACAGGCATTAAGTTGTTCTAGTCTGGTTCAGGCTTTGTTATCCTTCAGATTCTTGCTCCTCCAACACCTTTGCATCCCCTTCTTCTTTAGCATTTATGGATTTGAAGTACATAAAGCAATCTTTCAGGAAGAAAAGATCAATTAGAGAAAAAAGATTGATGGAAGCCAATGAGAGAGGTGAGAAGAGTTTTAAGAAAGGAAAAGCCTATAGGCACCCCGCTTATCGTGGTGTGAGGATGCGAAGCTGGGGGAAATGGGTGTCTGAAATACGCGAGCCAAGGAAGAAATCAAGAATTTGGCTTGGAACATTCCCCACAGCAGAAATGGCAGCTCGAGCCCATGATGTGGCCTCGATGGCAATAAAAGGTAACTCGGCTTACCTGAATTTTCCTGAGTCAGCTCATGAACTTCCTCGCCCTGCCAGTTCTTCCCGTAGAGACATTCAAGAAGCTGCTAATAAGGCAGCCTATGCCATGATTGATCAGCACAATGCCATGATTGAAGTCAAGACGGAGCCAAGTCAGGATGAGATGCCCATTCCCCAGTCCCCAAGTTCCACCACAATGTCATGCGAAACCCATGGATCCCCGTCTTCTCAATCAGTGGATAGCGACAGTATGTGGTTTGACCTTCCCGACCTCTCCCTGGAAGCAAATTCAAGTCATCGATTCGGTTACACTTCTTGTTGGCAACAAGCTGGAATTGACACTGAATTCCAATTTGAGGAATCAATGGGCTGGGATAAATAGCTGATAGTCCTCTGGAGAAATCATTCGGGGTTGAAATTGTGATATCTTGCCCGGTGGCTTGTTTCAAGAATTGGGGCTATGGATATCTTCCTTGGCCAACTTTATTTCCTGTATAAAGAGTAAAGACCCCTGAAACATACGTGTGTCATTCTGTGTACTAATGGAATATAGAACGTAATCTGAAGATTTCATTTTTCTCAGGGTCTAATGTGTTCCGGTGCATCTGGCTCTAGATTTTGAACCCACTTTACTAGATTTGGTTAATGCTATGAAACTTTAAAAAAAATATTCCTCATGATGATTGAGAGACAGAGCTGGCAGTCGAAAGAATCTCTTTTCAGCGGGGACGCAGATGTCGCTTACTAGTCTGTTTGGTTTGGTTTTTTTTAGGTTAAAGATAATTATAAAATTTTTATAAAAATGAACAATTTTTAAATTTAAGTTAAATTTATTTTATAAATTCACATTTATAAGTTTTTTTATAAATAAATTTTTTAATAAAATAATTTTTAGTTAAAATTATCATAAAAGATATTTAATAAATAATTTTTATTAATCACAAATTCTTTTATTCATAATAAAAAAATTAACCTTGTTAGAAATATAAAAAGTATTTTTATATATCATAAAATTTATAAAATAAATCATATAAAAACATAAATGAATAATGTTGAGATTATTTTTAATAGATGAAGATATTTTTAAAACAAAAAAAAAAATTGAAAATGAAGTATTTTTGAAATCTTTTACTTTTTTTAAAAAAATTGTTTTTTAAAAAGAATTATTTTTTTCAAAAACTTTTCAAAATTTTGTTTAGTCTGATTTCTCCTTTAAATTAAAAGTAAATAAATTGAAAAAAAAAATCAAACCAAACAAGTATTACAACAGAAGTTCTCTATTGGCCAGAAGCTTTTTATTAAATGATGTGTTTACTCTAAACATGGGGTTCTCACACTGATTACTATTAACTCCTGAATGTTTTAAAGTCCATCTGAAAGTATGTTGATAATTGAAGTATGAAATGAAATAGCAATATCTCGGTACCCGATCAACATGTTAGAAATATGAGTCGAGTCTGCTTCTTTATTTCTTTTCTCAATAGTTCTTGGCTAAAGCATTTTCACTTTGGTCATGCAAAGTTAAATCTTCATTTCTTTATGCTATTCATAAAGACAAGAGTAAAATCCTTTTCTTTATCTAAAGAACGATTCGGGCTTAATAATTTAGCCTACAACAAGACGCCATGATTTTGATTAAACTACATGGAATTCACATGTCTTTTCCCTTGGTCGACAATAAAGTTTAATTTGACAAGGCTAAAGAAGGAACATTAGATTACAACCATAGAGTCGCTAGCCGCACAGCTGACTTTACTGTCTACATCTCTGTTTACTTTGTACATCAATTATTTAGCTACCTTTAATAGCCATGGACCTTAGTGGCTGAAAGGACCACAGTCCATCGTTTGACAAGTGATAGCACAACATATATTAAATGTAAGCAAACGTGTCACTGCCATTCTCTGATTGGACAAATTTATTATTCGATTTCAAAGTTACAAGCAGTTACACTGGTTCTTCCTCCTCTGATCTTGTTCTTTTTCCTCCGCTTTTCTCTATAGGGGATAATTATTTAAACCATATGTATGTATTCTTCGGTTTTTTTACAGCAAAAACTACATGGATATTAAGTTAGAATAAGAATAACCAATATAACATGGACGGTAATGGTGGTAATGTTAACTAGTATGGAGCTGTTTCGATTAACAGCAATGGTCATATGTTTTATTTGAATTTGCTTTCGTGTTTTTGTTATGGTGAGTATAAATGTTTGGCTGTATTGTTTTGTTTACAGCTACTGTTTTTAGATTGCTTTAAGGTATTCTTGTTAGATGTAACTATACAATGCTGGACTTTACTGGTCTTGGCATTGCTATGCACTTGTGGATATTTTGTGATCTATTATAATTAAAAAAAATTATTTATTGATTGAGTAAAAAAAAAAAAAACGTTGACTGTAACCTCAGCAGCCTAAAAAAGTTACATGTTATATTCGTCTCATTTGTTGCTGAATTTAACAGCCAAAATGACTGGCTCCGACCTTATGCCACAAGTGTCTGAACATTATATATACAATAATGCAGCTTGACACTCAAATGGTCACACGCAAAGATGGTAAAAGAACATGCTACACTTGTGCTAATGTTTACAGGGAGAGGCGAAGAGAGGTGCTGCTAATTAATTAAGGAATACCTAGCTTCTCTGCCTCTCAAGTTGGTCAAACAAATGCATCAAATTCTGTTCATTCATGTTATTTCGTCACTTGGTCAGACAAGTTCGTCAGCCAACGAGAGTGGTTTGTATGCTTTATTGGTTCCTTATTCATGTTATTTCTTCACTTGTTTCTATCATGGTTTCTTGGTACATATGAAGTTAAAATATCCTAGTTTTTTTTTCCTTTTTTGCTCAAACAAAATTCATTATACTAATGACATGACTACTAAAAGCTTCATAGTTCAAAATCTTGAATTGGAACAAAATATTCACCTAAAAGCAAGCATCGCATCAACCAAATTGCTGATCATATCCACTTGTAGTTGAAATTGAATGTTCTTCATATATAGTACTATACATTAAACAATTTTTTGATTAGCCACTATACATTAGAATTACATTGATGTAATAACTAATTTATATATAATCGTACAAAAATGTGACCATAGATTAAGAATATGATCATAAAATTTGAATACTCTCAGGTTCAATTTTGTGTTACAATTATATTTCATTTTACCAATTAAAAATATATAAGTGTAATAAAATTAATTAACAAATCAAAATTATAGCTATTTCTTCAACGAAATCTCACCTTCAAATTAAGAAAGAGGAGAGGACAAAAAAATAAATGGACTGACAAGAACCCTAGATGCAGCAGTCAGCAGCAGTCTCCAGCATCACGTTAGTGACATGGACTACTTTGGTCCTCTGGTTAGGACCAACTCAAAGCCCCGATGTTCGGACACGATTTGGTCCCAACTCCAATTAAGTCCCAAGTACGTGGATCCCTGCGGCCACCATCAAATTTCAAGCCTCTGACCAGTCATGCATGAAAACAAAGTCTGGCAAAATATGCATTTAATGCTCGGGCAAAGAAAATATGGAGAGGGAGCCATGATATTGTTGGGGCAGTAGCTGAGGTCACTCATCCCTCATGCCCATGTCAACAAAAACCCTAGCAAAAGCTGGTGATGAACGAGGGTAAAAAAACCCTAAAATTTGAGCAATGATGTCACTAATGCCTCAGGCTGACGTAGAATAATTTGACCAAGGTTTTGTGATTTTGATCTTTGGGATTATCATGGAGTAACTTTTGTTTGTTTAATGACAAAAGATGCATGCAATGATCTTTTTTTTTTTCCCTAGTTTGATATTTATATTCTTAAGATTTTAGAAGTTATTACAAGGTAATATGATGATAGTCATCTTCATACATAACAAGGTTTATAGTTTTATTTTATATAGAACAAATATATTTGAATTGATGTAGCATGTTGTACCTTCATGTAATATTTTTTATTTGGTATGATATGATTTAGCTTTTATAACCTATAATTATATTTGAATTATAACAAATTTGAAGAAATAAATAGTACAAGCAACAAGTAAAATGGAACCTAAATTTTATGCAGAGTACTCCTTTAATGGTTTTGGATCAGAATGCTTGGCCAATAAGAGATATAGTTCCGGTCATAGTAACTTTTCAGATAAATACTAGCATAGACTATGCTATGCTAAGATAAATACTAGCATAGACTATTAATTAATTATCTGATGAAAGCTTTGTTCCTTTAAATTCTATCGTACAAGCAAACGAAAATGAAATAAAAATCATATATAGTAGTACACTTGAGAATTACCTGAAACAAAATTAGAAAATGCTGAAAAAGATATTCAAGATGAGATTTTCTTTTTGATAAGATATATATTATTAAAAAATCTCACAAAACTTCATTGCATTCCTATGTCATGATAAGTTGAATCCAAGGGTTGAGATCTCACAATCCACTATTTTTTCGAAGTCAACATTATCGGTTTATTTTATTTATTATCACGTTCTATATTTATAGGTTAAATTCAATATATGCTGATAATAAATTAATAATGATAAATGTTCCTCAATATTAATAAAAAGTAATGCAGATGAGTCAAATGTGTTATTAATGCAGCAAATATAAAAGAAAATTCATGAAAAGATTTGAGAGTATATGTATCAATTATTCAAGACCCACAGGTCACAAATAATTGTTAAATTTTGAGAAAATTGAATTTGTTTTTGAAATCTTCTAACTATTTGTTTGTGGTGGAAACGTGGAATCTAGATATATTTTTTACCCTAAAAGGCTAAAACGTAGTCGTTTATCAGCCTGTATACTATCCTTCCCGATTTTCCTCGCTGCTGCAGTTTTCCTTGTCAGGTCCTTTAACCTAATAAAACAATTCATTGCTAAGATAAGCAAAGCAGCAGCGATGGAAATGCTACTGAAACGCCAACACCTTTAGAGCAAACAAAGAGCCCAATAGAGACTGTCGACCCCAGAGACTTTCCTTGTAAAGGCATTCTCTTTTACACTGCCTTAGCTTCAATATTCTCATCGCACAACGCATATTCAAATTAAAAAACAAAAGCTTTCTTCTTCTTGTCAGTGAATGGGTATTTATTTTTTTATGGATGCTTGTTATGAATTAGCAATAAAAAGTTCAAACTAAAGAAGATGATGTAAATTAAGACAACGACATTTCATACTCATATCTTATAGGTTGTCATTAATTCAACAAACGTCATCGATCAGCAAAGGAAATCCTACATCTTAAGCAAGCTAAAATAACAAAAGTAAAAGTCCTTCTAATTAAACGTTGAATCATTGCATAAAATTAATGAAAATTTCCAAGGACAAAGGCCAGGTTCATCCATGTATGTTTGTGTCATAGAAGGAATCAGCTGTGCTCTGTCCAATGGATTATACCAAAGGTAAGAGTAAGGCATGATATTCACAAAAGTCTTCATGATCAAACCCAAAAAAAAACAGCTTGGACTATGTTTGCCTCGAGTTTCTGGCTGCTGAGATCTTAACTATAGCTATCGGAATGCCCTAAACCATGCAAGGATGGACTTTAATTTTAATTTACCTTCATTCTGTTCAGTCATCGGGCAGCTGTAGCTCAAATGTTTAGCACAAACCCATTGTTATTCATCAGAAATGCTGCTTACAAGCAAGCATTCAAACTTACATACATAAACCTTCATTCAAAGTAGCCTAATAGCGACTCAAACTTTAAAAAAGACTTTTTTTTTTTACACAAAAATTTTGTTGAAAAATGGATCTAGTCTTTGTACTTACAAATGGTATATGATGCCTCTTTGTTATTGTTGTACTTGAATACTTTTTTAGGATGACATATAATAGTACATTTAGTTTTATGTTTATATTTGTTTGAAATTTTTAGATATTATGTATTTACGACAATTTTTAATTACATTAACTTTACTTTGAATTTTAAATTTTAATGTGTATTTTTCTTAGAAATTTTAGATGTAAATTTTATAAATGTCAATTGATAATTTGGTCATCATTGATGAAATTTGATAAAAGTTTTCCATGAAATTTTTTATTTGTAATAAATTTTTAACGAAAAATTCTGTCGATAAAGTATTTTCACGTGAATTTAAAAAAAATTCGAATCTTATTTTTAAAAGAAGAAATTATACACTAATTAATAAATTAAATACTCAATTGTTAATTACACTTAAATTATGTATATAGAAACAGTTCTAATATGGAGTCAACACCATCCAGATGATGCATAAACGTCCATCATAAAAAAGACATTCGACAAATAAACATAACCCAACAGAACAAATTTTCAGGAACACAACAGCAAGCAGAGGGCAGCGACGACACAGTTTACACGGGTTTCGGCCCTGACAGTAACATGAGATACTACAACCAGCGAATATGTCCAGTTCCAACTCAATGGTTCACCTCAATCATTAGGGACTTTCTACATGATATATATATACATCAGAACATACAACTTATACGATGAAAAGCGACATATGTACATATCAAAGGAAAAAAAATACTTCGTACTAGAGGGATTTCCTACCCAAAATTTCTTTGTCTGTCTTTTCCTGAATAAGGAATTTTCCATTTCTATAACTCCTTACTACTGCAAAGGTTCCCTACTCAATAATTCAATGTGGTTGCTTGCCCATTTTCCCATTATTCTTCTTGTTATTTAAATTATATATATATATATATATTGGAAAAGTAAGCAATTTGGGCTGAACCGACAATCCAACATTTTAACATTTTATTATATATCGGTGTTAAACCAGAGTTGGGGCAACAAGGGTTTAGGATTAGAAAATTAATTATTCAGTATTTCTTTCATGAATGGGGATTTATTCTAAATATAAGGAGTGGTTCAAAACTTTCAACATAATTTGAGATATAATTTCTCAGTTTTCCAGAGCCATTATTCACTAGTGATTCAAAGTTTGCGGGAGAAATTAAGGACGTGTAGTTCATGCATGATTCTTGAATTTACTTAGAGCAACAATTATACAAGTTAGGAAATATTGCTGGCCCGACCCAATTATCAGTGCATCAAAAATTTTGTTGGGCCTGATTTGGCCCAATAAAACAAAGATTCATCTGGCTTTTGCTACTGCTTGCATTTTCAGCTCTTAAGGTATGTACAAAAATATTATCAACAGAAGTCTCAATGCTTTTAAAAACTATAACCTTTTTGCATTTAAACATTTGACACATTAATTAGTACATTATCCTTTGTTTAAAAAATAAAATTCCCTCAATTTCAAAAAAAAAAAGAGTTAAAACCTTTTTAACTAATATTGTTATTAAAGATATCTTTACAATCTATTAATGTTAATAGTTTTTAGTGCACATATTTATAGTCTATTAAAGATATATTAACATACGAAATCCAGATCAATAAGTGAAACGTCAAAAGTTGACGGTAGCATATACAGCCTTTTAACCAGTGGGGGCATGCACCATATTATGTTTCTTTTACAATGACGATCAGGATTGCACATGTCTCATCATGTCTCTAATCATTTTGTCGTCACCTTCATTATCTCCTTAATCATGATCAAAATTCAAAACCCACCAACCCATAATCCACAGATCTCCAACATCCATGTGAAAATATATTAATTTCAAAGGAATATGTCCTAAAAGTATATTTCTTTAACTTTACTGTAATTCCTTTCCGGAATATCGGTGGTTTTAATTTGGTCACACCTGCTAACCCTAAAAGAAAATGGTAGTACTTAACTATATTAATTTTCTCCTACTCCCTGCTATAAATACCGGCCTGCTTCCATACTTAAACCGCATCCTGAGCTTTGCTGCAGTTCAGTCACTCCAACAGAGAAAGAAATGAAAGAGCATCGGCTCTCTTTAATCTTGCTTGTTCTACTTTTCTCAATCGCTGCCGGCGACTCCAGCGTGAGTATACTTAAAATGGATTTATTTATTTCCAATGTATGTGATCTAGTGCAATATTTGCTTAGATCTTCTATTGCTTTTGTCCACATTTTGTTCTTGTCTAAGTTCCTTTTTTAATGGTCTCCAGTTGCATTCTTTTAATGGGATTACAATCTCGTTTTGCTTTGTCCAGATCGATCATGAAAAAACTAATGATGCGTGCGAACGTCTCGTGATCATAACGTTTTGGTTTCTCAATGCAGAATGATTGCGTCTACACCCTCTACGTGAAGACCGGTTCTGTTATCAAAGCCGGGACGGATTCAAAGATCAGCGTAACTCTAGGTGACTCACTGGGCCGCTCAGTTCGGGTCTCGGATCTCAAGTCATGGGGCTTAATGACACCCTCCCACGACTACTACGAGCGTGGCAACCTTGACATCTTCAGCGGGCGCGGCCGCTGCATCGGCTCGCCCATCTGCCACCTCAACTTGACCTCGGACGGCTCAGGGTCGCACCACGGTGGTACTGTGACTATGTCGAGGTCACCTCCTCGGGGCCTCACAAGGCTTGCAGCCAGACCGTGTTCTATGTTGATCAGTGGCTGGCCAGTGATGCTCCGCCTTTCCAGCTGACGGCCGTTCTTGATGGGTGCAGTATGCGGGATGGGCCTGCAAAGGATGGGATAAATGGGCCTCTTGTTGTGGGAAATCCCCAAAGATCCACTTAGACTTGCAAATATCTAATCTCTGGGGTTCTTCGGAGAAAAAAAAAGTTGCTAATAACATGGCAGTGAGACGTTAATTTTGGTTCTGTTCCTTGGGGATTTTGATGTTTTGGATCTGTTACAGATGCCTTCTCATAAGGATAATTAGCTTTGTAATAAAATTAGAAATAATTGAAATGAGTTTTGAGCATTTGCACTTGAAATTTTAGTTAATTTTACCAAAGTAATCTTCTTGTAATTATTTTTTATATAATATTTAAAAAAATTATTAAATTATTTAAACAAATTTAAATAAACTTTTATTATTTTATTATATTTAATTAAATTTTTATATTTTTATTTGAATCAAATAAATATATATAATTAATTATTGATTAATTATTATTAATTAAAATATTTATCATTTCTGGTATTAACATAAAAAATAAAAATATTAAATAATTATATTATTATATTATATTAATATATTATATTATTTTTTATTATAACATTTAACATCTTACCTCAAGCTTATGACATTAAAAAATAATATTTTAATTAATAATAATTAATTAATTATTAATTCTAAAAATTTATTTGATTTAAAATAATAATATGAAAATTTTAATTATATGTAATAAAAATAATAATTTATTTAAATTTTTTAGATAATTTATAAGTTTTTAAATATTATATATATTTTTCGTTTTATGAGTTAATGGACAATGAATTATTATTTTATATAGTGATAATGAATTATTATATAACGGTCCGGGGTTATTACCCTGGTGTATTGTAAACAATTGATTGGGCTTTTACGTGTAGAAAGGAAGAATGAAGAAGTAGCCCAACTTGAATGATAGATTGGGTCCAAAGCAATGGTCCAAGCAAGGCCGGGCCGTACCAATCACATTAGGCAGACATGGTTAGTACCCATCATAAAAACTACCTACCACTCACCCCGACAGGTCAAAATCCAGATTCCAGATCCGAATCCAACATAAGGGACGCCGAGCGCACTGCCTAATTTCCGCACCATAATTACACC
>NW_018397261.1:5077781-5084171 GCF_002168275.2 Theobroma umbraticum
TTGTGGTTTTTAAGGATGAATTTTGGTATGGTGTGTTTATGAAAAGATGAAATTATTGTCCGATCAAGTTATTTTAAACTTCATTGTTGGATTTTAAATATTATTGAGCAGGTAGTTGACATTTCCAGGTTTTTTTGTGAATTTAAGAACATCTAATGTTGGTGTTTTATATTCTATGCTTCAACTGATTGACCACTTATTTGGTTTACTTATTTTGCTTGTTTGTTTTATCGTTGGGATGGTGTACTTGTAAACAAATATTAATATGCATATTGCTAAGTCTTTATTTGATGCTGAAATCAACCAACCATGGCTTTCTCTTGTCATAGATTTCTCTTTCTGTAATCCAAGGAATAGCTGGTAGGTTAAAGCTAAGGCAGACTGATTCAGGGAGTGGATTTGTATTTTCTTGTAATTTTCTTTTTCAACGTTATCTGACCTTATTTTGGATAAGTTGGTCAGGGTACTCATCTTTTGAGATATTAAGAAGTTTTTGCAAGGTATGTGTTGCTGTCACAAGCTTTTCTGGACTCCGATCAAAGGTTTTGGGTGCATCGGCAGCTAGCCTCCTAGATAGAATGGCCTTGGTTTCTTTTGTGAGTCAAGGAATGAGAGAATGGATTTTACCAGTGGGAGAGGATGGGGTGTTAGGGAGTTGGTTTGTGGGGTTTGACGATTTTTGATCTCAGAACAATCTTTTGCTGCTTAGGTAGTTTTTATTTGAACATAACAACGGTCAAAGTTATGTCTTGTATGTGACATTTTATTCACAAATTTTATTAGGTCAAATCCATCTTTTTTTAGCATGAACCTTTTCATTTGTTTTCCCGACAGAGTATGATAACATTTGTCTTTTGTTATTCCAGTCTTTAAACTATACTATTGGGGCATTCCTAAATGTGGTGATATCCTGTTAAGCTTGGCTAACATCGTAAATTTTGCAGGCCAGTATGTGCAGAACATGTGTTTCCAGTGAGATGCCATTGTGTGCGTTCGTTATATGTAGCATCTGGTTGCTTTCCTCGTCATTCAACTCAATTTTTTTTTTCTCATCCTATTAAACCATGCAGTTTTTCTCTCGTCAGTGCCTTGTGCTTCTTAACCCCAACGTTAACTTTTAAAAAATGGGTAAATTACCTATACGTGATAAGTTTGAACTATAATTTACTTGTGGATACTCTGTTTCAGAATTTCAGATGTCGTTGACAGATTTTAAAAAAGGATTATAATGTTTGCATGGTCTAATTTGTTGTTGTTGTTATTGTTTCTTTCTTCTATTTCTGCCTTACTCTGTTTTTCTTCAGAACTAGAGTTGTTCTGGGTTCATCTTTTTAATCTTGGGAGCTCTATGGAAATTTCTACCTTTGTTTGAAGATTTCAAAGAAAAATTGGATAAATTTTAGAAGGCGAAGAAAGAAGAGAGATTAAAAGGGGAACTTTTAAATGGGTTTATCAAAGTCAGGAGAGATTGGTGAGAAAAATATTGAAATATAGGAAGAAGTTTAGTGGCAAAAGTGTCTGTCCGAATCTTGTGTCGAGGAGCTTCAATTTCCTTCATGGTTTTTCTTGTTTGGATCAAATAGGTGATTTCGTGTCTGATTAGGAGAATTTATTTCTTCTCAGAGATCTACTGAGATTGCGTTTCGTTAAATTTTGCTGTTCAAAAAGAGGACAGTGAGGAAGTATGAGTAAGTGAGAAACTTGAGGGTACTTGTTGAATCCAATCATTGTTCCTGAATCCGGGGGAAAGGATAATTTAGGTGAGTTTTTTGGCAGATGGGGTTCTTCAAATACCTACAAGGCCAAGGGATGTTAGGGTTTTTTGCACTGGTGAGAAAACCTGTTCCCATTTGGCAAATTTTTGTATAGAGTATTGGATGACTCCGAATGTTGTAGCAATTCTGAGTAACTGGAGAAGAGAACAATAAAATTAAGCATAAAATTTGTCGCATCATTAAATAAACAGTTTGCATTTAACTTAACTACATATATAATTTTGAGATTAAATGTATATTTTCAATATTAATTGATTAGATTTAAAAAAAAAAAGAATACCATATCATAATTAAATTAAAAAAAATTTTACTTTCAAGAGAAAAAATATAAAAGTGTAACATTTAAATGTTTGATTTATTGATTGATATATAATTTTTTTAAATATAAAAAAAAATTACAATATTGCAGCTTTGTAGCTTACGGAAAAGACATTGGATAAAATCTCATGTGGCATATAGGGAGTAGTAACAATAGGATTTGTCTCAAAAGATTAACAATTGGACTCGCATATACTAAAATACCAGAAACAATTCATTTTACAATTAATCCAATCGTTGCTTAAGACATTTTGGCATTGTACGTCACATGGCACCAAAGTAAAGTGATGTTAATTCAGTCACTTAATGAATTTTTGTCATATACTTGTAACGAAAGATAATTGATTAGTAGCAATGGTATACTAGTTTCTTACTTTCTTTGCAGACTGAAGGATCCACTTGTCTTTTTTTTTTTCTTCAAATGCAGTTTTTTGTCTCCCTTTTCTTTATTTTAAAAACTGTATATTCAATTATTTTTCCATTTTTTATATTTTCAGATAATTATAACTTTTTATTTTATTTTAATATTTATTTAAACATTAAAATTATTTATTGCTTCACTCAGGGATTGGATGTATATTTGACCTTTTTTTTTTCTAGACTTTGATATTATCACACAAACTATCAGAAAGATTAAGATTAAAAGAAAATTTCTCTATTCTGTATTTGATTTGATGTTAGCAATTCTTCTACTGTCTACCCTTAATACTTAATACATCCTAAACCCTAATAAATTATTTAATGAAGCGAAAAAATACATCTCAACTAACATCCACAACTAAATCAATTTCATTATCTACGCCAATTGCACTCGCCCGAGTGTAAAGATGTGGAACAAGTCGAGAGTAGAATCGTTTCAAACAGAAAGAAATAATGAAAACACTAAAAGATTATATTGATATAATTGCTGGTTTTAACCTAAAATTGATTATATTCTGACTGGTAAGATCGCCGACATTTGAGTTAGGGGTCTGAGGTTCGAAACCTGCACTTTTCATTTTTCTGAAATTTTTTTTGGTTTTTTGGTTTCCTTCTTCATCAACCTGAAACTGCAACCACCATGGATCAGGACGGGCCTTCTTCTGGCAGCCGAAAGGTAGTAATACTAAAATTCATTTCTCAGTTGTTTCAATTTTCTTCCACGATTTTTGATTCAGTCAAATTTCGAGATCCAGATGTGAGTCCTGATACAGATCTTATCTTTCTGCAGGTTCGGTTTGCTCCTAAAGCTCCTCAATCTTCAAGAAGGCCCAAAACCACTGTATCCAAATCGTATTATTCCCGCTTCTACTATTTCCCTTTTTTCCTTTTTGTACTACTCCTATTTCTTTTATTTTTATTATTATTATTATTATTAATGCCTTTTTTTTAACCAAATAAAAACAAACTTCATCGTTAAAATGCAGTGAAGTGAACGCTGAAGATGGAGAAGCTGCTCAAGCGCAGTATCTTCTTGGACGTTTCAACGTACGTACAAATTTTTATTACCGTACCGTGTCGAATGTTTTTAGACGAAGCTCTTTCAATCAATACTAATTTTTCTGGATTGCGTTTCCCTTCAAATTCTGTTAATGTCATCCTTGTTTGATCCATTTCCCCGTGAATATATTGATTTTAATATTTTTGACACTAGGGAGTGTTTGGGTCTTGATTTTTTTCTTTTGACCGTATAAATAGTAGTCCCTTCTCTTGCTTTAATCCATGGAGCAAACATGGTTATAAATTTCTTTTCCTTTCTTTTCTTTTTCCTTTTATTTTATTAATTACTATAGTACTTTATTTACCTTGACAAGTGGGGAGGGGTAAGGGAAGAAATAAATCAACAATATTATTATGGTGTCAGAAATCGGATAAATTTCCATTCAATTAAGAGTGTGCCGAAAGTGGAGTACCAATGCGGGCCTTAGAGTGTTAAATGGCATTGATTGGGCTAATTCTTGAACATGCTTGCTTATACCCCTGATTTTTGGTATCCTTACAAGCTGTGATTGTCATTTTATTCATTCACATTTGTGCCTGCTTTGTCAAATAGTAAACAGGTTATAACTTCCCCGTTTTGATTTTCTCCCTATTTCATTCTAATACTAAAAGTTAATACCTTTCGATAAACTCTTTCATTCTATTTGAAGCAGATAGTTTGTGATCTATTTGAACCCAACTTGTACATATTCCTGAACCCAAAACTCATTTTGTTTGTTGTTGCATTTTGCAGGAGAATCAAACGCGACAAAGGCCTAAAGTTGAAAAGAAATGTAACCCTCATTAGCTTTTCTTTCATAACTTT
The DNA here is from genome assembly GCF_002168275.2 of Theobroma umbraticum. Taxonomy (NCBI): domain Eukaryota; kingdom Viridiplantae; phylum Streptophyta; class Magnoliopsida; order Malvales; family Malvaceae; genus Theobroma; species Theobroma umbraticum. The sequence goes on from NW_018397261.1 coordinate 5,082,159, forward strand.
TGCATGATATGTTATTGGTCATCCTATCCTGGTGTGAATTAGTCCAGAATCATAGTTACAGTGTGATGATAGTGGAGCATATATACGATAAATGCTGCCAGTGATTACCCTGCACATCTCCTTATATACATATGAAGTGTTCTATAGTTTCTCTAGGTATTTTCTGCTAGGTAGTCAAGGTGCCTGATTGGTGGCTAGGTCTATCCTCCAAAAGTTTAAATCCTTCCTTGCCTACTTGAGCTGAGTAGCACAAAATCTGTGAAGATAGATTATGATACTTTTCAGCAGAAGATTAACAAACTTCTCCAGAGGGTGAGTGAAAGGACTACAATTGTGAGGTTACAGAATGCATTCAGGGAAGATCCTTGATAAGCTAACTTAAAAGGCAATGTAATCTAGGTATGATTAATAAAACCAAACCTTTGTGGTAGGAAATGCTCAATCTATTGTTGTGGTTTAGATACATTTACATGCTGAAGGACTACCAGCTCCACCTTTAGATTAATTAGCCACACTATGGATCAGGATTTAGGAGGTATAATTGTCAGAGAAATATAGTCGTTTTTTGATAGAGCAGAACTGTTTTTTTTTTTTTTTTGAAAAGCATTCGATGAAATTTCATTACTTAATGGATGTGTACAAAAAGCTACCTCATTTTGGTAGTATTGCAGCAAAAACATATACAAAAAGCTACATCAGAATTGTTAAGACGATACTGATAACAAATTGTCCATAAAGTTGGGGGTGAGTGTTCATTTGGGTGGACTGGACTTAGTTTAAGGTTGAGAAATATCATATGTTTTTACCGTATAAGACTTGCCATAACAGAATCATGTCATATCATTTATAGTGTTAGAAGGAGATTTCCAGTTTAAACAAAGGAATATAAAGTTTCATTGTTTTTCATACTGCTATATAATGCAAACAGCTAATGTTCACATTCCAACGCTGCAGCTTCCGCGCAAATTGCTTTTGGTCCTGGAGCCCCCTCATCAAATTTATTGAGGACATATGGTAGTCAAAGGGGAGGGACTTCTGGTAAAAGTACTGACTCAAGGCAGAGAAGTCATGGTGATAATGATGGGCAGATCATTGGTTCTTTGCCTTCAGCTTCCAAAGAAGATAGGACAGATATATGTTCTTCAGATGCTATTGAAGCATCAGCACCAAAAATAAAGAGAGAATACTGTGAACCATGGGTAAAAGTTTGCTCATTGTATGTGTGTTTAAGACTGAGTGCACAATTTGTGCATGCAATTCCTCTGATACTGCTGAGTTCCATGATCGCATTGCAGGATTACCATCACTCTTACTATCCTATCACCCTTCCTCTCAGGAGACCTTACTCTGGTGACCCTGGTATGCTTTCTGAATATAAGATGAAGATTCCTAGATTAGAGGGATATCTATTACCTTCTCCTGTAGAAAGAGATACTATTCCTTGTCTTCGAATGCTTTTGGGAATCTTATCAGCGAGTCAAATTTTTACCCACATCAAACAAAATGAACTTTAGAATCACCTTCATATTTACCTGGTGACAATGTTAGATCTTTTAAGTGATGCTTGAAACCCAACCGACAAGGACAAAAAGATTAACTCTAAAGATTAATCTTGCAAAAATAATAGTGGTAATAATAGAAGGGCTGAGATGACTCTTGAAATTTGAGATGCTATTATTCTTTACATGAATGAAGTCTGTGCTTGGTGTACAATTCATTGCCTCTGAGGTGCAAAATTTGTATACACACTACATGTATTTTTTTGGTTATTACATTTTGCTCGTTTTATTTGCTGAGCATGTTTTCTTGTTTTGCCTGTAGAACTTCTTGATGAGGCAGAGTTTGTAGAGGCTGCTAGAAAGGAGTATGATGAGAAAACTATTAATCCTGCTTCAGATCTGGGGCTACTGGTTAGTAATTAGATTAATATTCCAGTCTCCTAAGTTAGATATATTTGACAAAGTTATCTACAACAAATGATCATTGGTGACAGGAGGAAGGTGAGAAAGGAAA
>NW_018397261.1:5084271-5166206 GCF_002168275.2 Theobroma umbraticum
GGTTGCAATGCTCCTGTGTTATAGACTTGCAGAGAAGGCTCCTTCCATTCTAACTCAGACCCAGCAGAATGAACTCGGCGCATGGAGCCAGTTGGGCTTGGAATTTGATAAGCTATTTCCTTGCCAGCATTATAAGAGAATTTATCCCTGATAAGCTGGGGAGATGAGCTTGCATCGAAAACCCTATAATTACAAAAGCCATTTCACAACAATGACTGCCAAGTTAGAGTTTGTAGCAGTTAACACATTCAACATGTGTACGAATTTGAGCCTTTTTTGTGCAGTAGCTGAAGATAAAGATAAAGATGAAACAGCAAAGTATATACATGACTACTGACTGTTAAGGACATTACAATAGAAATCAATTTTGACCCATTATTCTTAGAAATCAAGTTTGTGGTTACAGATAATTACTACTGATTGTTAAGGACATTACAATTTGCAGCAATGGCACAAAATTCATTTCCGAAATCCACAAATTAAATCCAAACAATAAATAAACAAAAACAAAAACTACCAAAAAATAAACCAAAATAAATTTGGTAAGAAAAAAAAAATAAAGAGAAAAACTTACCTCTGAAAAGCGGAGACAACATTCTGGACTTCACCAACAGATGGAACAGGTCCTAAAGCAAAATCATCAAGAACTCCATGTGGCCTTTCCCCTTCACTCCCATCCACAGAAACCCACTCAAACTCATCACAACAAGAAGCAGCAGCGGAAGCAGGTGAGGCAGCAAAGGGAGGCCAGTTACTTGGCAACCCGGAATTGGCACTGATAGGCACACCAGTATTACAAGAACCAAAAGCGGAACTCCCAGAAGAAATAGAAAGATAAGTGCTACTATTACTATTGTTATGCCTCTGGGAAGCAGAAGTTGGAGAAGGAGTTGTACTTGAGTTCGAAGAAGCTGAAGGAAGTGGTTCTTGGAAAGTTGTAGGGTTACCAGTGGCAACACCAGCCCTGGCAACTGCACTCCCAACTGTTCTCAACATGTTGGCACCACCTGCACCACCTCCACCAAACATCATAAGCTGTGTTATAGTTCCACCTTCTCTGTCAATTGTTAATCTAGAGTAATATAGATTTTGTGGGGTTCTTTTTCTTTCTTCGTACCTACCTGTTGTTTTCTGTATCTAGAACTTCGACAACCCGCTCTTTGGGTCTGTTGATGCTTAGGAGGTTAGCTTCTTTCGAATTTAAAGTTGGGATAAGATACGAAACACCAACCTTTTCCTTTTTGTGCTTGGAGGGCCCTCCGTTTCACTTTGTTCTTTCACACTAAATAGTAAATACCCTTCGACTTTGCCATATTATAATTTTCCACTCTTTCATTATTTTTATAAAATATCCCATCACTTAAATTTTAATTAAAATTATATAAAAATTTATTAATTTTTTAAAATAAACACATCATTTTAAAAAATGTTTTGATTGAATACTTAAGTCTATCGGTTAATTAATCATTAATGCTTTTATCAATTTGATGATGTAATAATTTTAAAAAAATAGTTTTAACTTTGATTAATTTTAAAAATTATTATTATATAATTTTATTAACTTTTTTATTAATTAAAAAAGAGCTCTCGATTTGGGGACCAGCAGTGCTCTCCTTTCCTTGATATCCTAAGTTTCCATAGGGACCCCCATTTCTTAATTAAATCTTTCATTTCATTTCATTTCACCTCCTCATTCTTACTCCACCTCTGGCTCATTAAATCACAATTAAGAATGTATTATATGAAATTATTTTGAAGGAATTAAAGTCTCATATCAATGACTTCACCCTTTTTTTTTCTCTTTTTTATCAGGATTTCAATGCTTTCATTTAATGTAATTATTGCTAAATAAAAAAGGTGTCTTTGTGAGAATGAAAAACTAACTAAACTAACAAATGGTTTCATTTAAATTTTTTGGTTTTTTTTGTCCAACCTAATTAACTTGCTTCATTGTTCCTTTGATTAATTAAATAATTCTTTTTTGTTTATTTTAATTCAAAAAAGTATATCTGGTTCTAGTAAAAAGAGGAGAATTTGAAGATTGGAATTCAAGATTGCCATGCATTCTAAATGTTTCACTAGTATTTTACAATCTCTTTTTATCCGTCTATTTATCTATTTTTCTCACTTTGAAGAAATTGGAGAATTGAGTAATTCACATATATATATATATATATATATAAAGGCATAAGTTTACAAACATAGTTATACATAAAACTAACTACTTCTCAGCATATTCATTTTGTTTGATAGTGTTTAAGTTGTAGGAATAAGAGCACTTCATCTACATGGACATTGAAATGTTTGATATTAGTCAATAAAAGCATAGCACATATATCAAACTATTTAGAAAATAGTGGGTCCTGAAATAATTTAGAACTTGCACTAAATAAGTAATTATTCTTATCAAGAGAATTTGAAAATTATATACAGGGAAAATTCAAATAAAATCTTATCTTCCACGGGATTAAATTATTTAAACTTTATTCAGTATTTGAACTCTTAATTTAGTAATGGATATGATTTCTTTTTCTTCAAACAAAAATACTCATTTTGCCTCGTTTTTGTTGTCTCTATTTTACTTTTTTGGTCAAATGAACTGAATTTTGATAATTATTTTTTAAAATATTATATAATTTTTTGAAAATCAAAATTTATATTTTAAAAAATATTATGACTTCATTGTTTAAAAAAAATAATGGTCAAGGTTGAAATTATTTTATAAAAAAAATTAATAAGACACAAATATAACAGAAGAAGAGCGTATTAAAAAAAATCTAAACTGTATTCATTCTTTCTTTTTTTTTTTTAAGTTGTGTTCCGATATGAAGGGAAAATCGGGTTGGCCCAAAGGATTTCAAGCCTAACAATGGATTTTCGGCCTATCTTTTGTGTCAGGCCTCATATACAGAATAAAAACAGAGTCGGATCGACTTCACCTGGACCCCATTTCAGTTTTGGTGCTTTAGGGATAGACCAAGCAGCCCAATTGAAGGACCCATCAAAGGGTAAAATTGTCAATTCATAGCAACGGATGCGTTCTAAAACCCTAATGAGGCTCCGGGTTCATATATCTCAAGTTTGGCCCCGCCTTAGCCGAAACCAGAGAGCGCAGGAGCTCAAGCGGCGATGGGTACGCCATTTCTCCTTAGCCATTTCATATCTAATTATGATTTAACAGTTAATTGTCTATTCATTTTCTATATTGCTTGTGTTTAAAACCATGTTGTAAATCTCGGGTTTGTTTATTTGTTTATGTAGAGTGATGGGTTATTCTTGGCTTGATTGATTGTATTTTTTTCTAATTACATCTAGAAACTTGTTGGAGGTTTGGTTTTGGCTGGTTAGTCTCTCGGCTATGCTTTTATTATTATTTTATGATTCAAGAGTAAGATGCTAAATATTAGAATGGGCTTTTAGTTGACTGGAGGTCTCTTAAAATGAAAAGGGTTGTATTTAATTGCTTTGTTATTTATATAGATCGATCTTTGTTTCGGCATTTTGGATTCTGATTTGTGATGATTTTTATTTGTTGGGATTTGTGAAACTAGGGGCTTACAAGTACGTGTCAGAGCTATGGAGGAAGAAGCAATCCGATGTGATGAGGTTCTTGCAGAGGGTCAGGTGCTGGGAGTACCGTCAGCATCCTTCCATCGTGCGTGTCAACCACCCAACCCGCCCTGACAAGGCTCGTCGCTTGGGTTACAAAGCCAAGCAGGTAAACTTATTTAATTGGTTTCTGCCTCTGCTTTTTTATGAGGTTTTTGTTTTTGATATTGTAATTTTTGGTTTATTATCTATGTTTCATCAGAGTTATAACATATTTTAGTTATATGATTATCTCTTGTTCTCTAAACTACATAGCAGTATTGTTGATAAGAACTTTCACTTGATTCTCCTGTGTTAGTTCAATGTACGACATGGTTACGAACTGCTCTCAAGTCTCATCCTGCTTTTATCCTTACTCTGTGTTTTCTGGTGCCTCATTATGGAATGTTTATCCACTTAAAAGATGAATAAGAAGAAATTCAAACGAAAACTTCGGGAAGAAAAGTTTCTATATCCAAAAATTTGAAAACCTGCTTAGTATCTGAAATTCTAGATTATGCATTTTCTTTATAAATAATTTTACTCTTATAATGTGTCTAATTCGATGTTGATTGTAAGTGAGGACAATATTTTGCTTGTTTCACTTGAATTCACTTCACCTATATGTTTTTTGCTTCTGGATGTAAATAGGAAAATCATGTTTCCAACTTAATGGCTGATACCTCATTTCTCTTCTTATATCCTTTTTCCCTATATGTAAGCTGGCATGGTTACCTTCATATAGTTAATGTTGTAATTTGGCATCATATCTGCAGTGAGGATATTTTTGTGTCTGTCAATATTTCTCTGCTCGTTTGTTATGTCCAGTGACTAATTCTGCATTTCACTAGGGTTATGTTGTCTATCGTGTCCGTGTAAGACGTGGTGGAAGGAAGAGACCAGTACCTAAGGGTATTGTGTATGGGAAACCCACAAACCAGGGTGTCACACAACTGAAATTCCAGCGCAGCAAACGATCAGTTGCAGAGGAACGAGCTGGTCGGAAGCTTGGTGGCCTTAGGGTTGTTAACTCATATTGGATCAATGAGGTGAGTTCTGCCGCCAAGCACAATTTTTTTAAAATCTTTGTTATTTTTTTGAAGAAAGATTTGATTTGGTAATTGTTACCAGACATTCTTTCATGGCAAAAGAATTGACACCAATCAATTGTATAGCTTCCATTTTTGTGTAGATTACATCTATTTTACGCATGGAATTGATGCCCAACTCTTCCCTAGGATTCCTTGGTTTTGTTTTGTGTGTTAAAAGTCCTGAGTTTGTCTCTGCAGGATTCAACATACAAATACTTTGAGGTCATATTGGTTGATCCTGCCCACAATGCCATTCGCAATGACCCAAGAATCAACTGGATCTGCAATTCAGTGCACAAGCACAGGGAACTTCGTGGACTCACCTCTGCTGGCAAGAAATACAGGGGTCTTCGTGGCAGGGGACACTTGCACCACAAGGCCCGACCTTCAAGAAGGGCAAACTGGAAGAGAAACAACACACTCTCTCTTCGCCGCTACCGTTGATCCTCTGGACCATATTTGGTGTTTTTGTTTCCGTCTTACCTTCATTTCTGTTGTAGGGTTGAGAATCTTGGGACAGTTTTATTGTGTTTGGACATCTCTAAATCGTCTATGTTGAGGCTATTGAGGTCTGTGCTCGTTAAACGTGTGAGATATTTCATCACTTAAAAAATGCCTTCAAAGTTTGTCTAATGCTTTGTCAAATTCCAAGTGTTTGTTAAAGTGGTAAATGCTTGTGCCTTGCATGATTGCATCCGTAGGCCAAGAATTGACTTTTGGCTTTGTTTACCAAAAGTTATTGACCAGTAACTATTAACTGGTTTTGGAGTCCTATAGTGATGCTGAGGTGTGCATGAAAGGCATTGCTTGTAAGCTGTAATGAGCCCTGCTATATTTATTTCTAAGATCAGCTCATCATGTTAATAACCTAACACCGAAAGCTATTTATCCCATTTACCTTCAAAAAAGTCATCTAATTGATAATTAAATTAGAAACTTATGTTCATCGAAATGGAAAAGTTAATATATCTGAACTTTTAACTAAAATTTTATTTTGCTTTTAAATATGAAGTTATTTAATAGTAATTCGTTTCGTGAAGGAAGGAACTGTAGTTTATAAGTAAGGACATGTCTCTGTTCTCAGGAGACGTTTATCTATTCCCAGAGAAAGCAAACTTTACTCTTGATTAAGGCAGAAATTCTATTTGTTTGTTGTGTTCTTTGGGATAAGAATTTCAGTTTGTTGTGTTCATTAAAAATATTTACAACATTTTCAGCACCGGCCCAATGCGCCCTACACAGTCCGCTTCACCTTAGGGTGTCCATCAACCTGGTGAATCTGGGTTCCTTTTTAAGTATTTGACTCGCCACCGGGTCAACCTTTTAGGTTTAAAGTCAATGAAAGAAGTAATGGACCTTGGGAGAATTGGAAGCGTAGGCAGTTAAAGAATCGGGCCAGTTTGATTTCGCGGGAGCTGGGAACTGGGAATTGGATGAACGTTTTCTTGCCAAAAAGGTTGTTTCGGGGCGGACAATATATTCCTCCAGGAAGTTAACCAGACCGAGATAAATATAAGGGTTTTGAATTTCTGGTTCCAATTCTGTGTTCTCAGTTAGGGATTCGATCGCATTGCCTTTGATTTCGCAAACCGGTTGAAGATTACTTAACTGAGTTCTTTGAAAAAGGAAAACCTAAAATAGTAAGATCGGATTTTAAAATGTCTGAAGCTTCTGACCGTACAAATCTATCTCACACTTTCAAATACTTATTGGGTCAGTTCTCTTTCTAATTCTCTCTCCACTTTAATTTATAGTTTGTCACTCGTCAGTTCTGTTGATTTGATCCTTCTTTTTATTATTATTATTTTTTTTGGAATTGGTTTGGGAGTTATAGCTACACAGTTCTTGTCAAGAGGAATCCCGTTCATATTCAATTCCTGGATAGTGAGGCACCTCACCGAGGAGGACTATGCGGTAGCTGCTACCATGCTTTGCCTTCATTTCTGGATTCTTAAAATTCACTTTCAATTTGTTAGAAATTGATATCTTCTCCCTCTTCTTTTGTAGGTTTATGCTGTTCAATTCCATCTGTTTGTGACATGTGTGTTGTTTCTGAGTCGCGAGGGATTCCGGCGAGCCTGCATGCGGGCGGATATTAGATTGTGATTCTCTCCTTTTCATTATACATTATTTTCTATTTATTTGCTTCATTTTAATAATTAGTGCTGGTTGGTTTTATTTCTTGCCTGAAAATGCTTCATTAGTAGCCAGTAACTTGGGATTTTATTAGTCTCGCTTTGCTGTGGTTGACTTTTTGTTATGGATATATAAAACGTATTAAGGTCATACTGGTTCTCCAATGTAGATTCTGTATTTGTTGGTTAAATATTGAATTTCATTTTTTTGTAATTTGTATGAATCTTTGTAATCTTGAAAACAGGGATCAATTAAGAGTCATAGCTAAACTTGATTAATTAAAATACGGGTGAAAATGCTTTTAAAATTCATAATATGAGAGCAATTTGATCATCTTTATCGTCAATATAAGCTGGATTTTATACATCATCAACATATTGGTTCAGAAGAGTTAGCCTCTTGGGTCCCATCCATCTATATAGTGTAAACTTTTGTTGAGGACCTTTTGGCTTTATGTATTCTAGCTGTTTGTTTACCACCGGATTTCACATGTCATGTGCTACAGTGAAGGTGCTTCAACAAAAGACAATGCTGCAACATTGTTGAAAGTGGCCTGGATGACTTTCCCATTTGGAGTGGTTATCACAATTCTGGCATGTGTCTTTGTCTTCTGGTGGCAAGGACTACATCTTTCTGATCCATATGCTCAGGCTATTTTGATTAATGGTATTGCTTATAACTGCTTCCAAACTTTCTACTATTCTTGTGTCTTTCAAAGTGCTATTCATTATGAAAGATTTGCCAATCCTTTTGACATGCTTTTCAGTTTTCTTTGTTAATTACTTTTGAAATTACTGTTAATTGCCAATTTTATTTAGTTGATGGCATTCAGTTTTGCATGTTTGGCATGTTTAGATGTAGCCACCGCAAAATTAGCCTTCTGCTCATTAATGTTGGCTCTCGTGATGTATTGCAATTTTGTCACTTCTATTTCACTTTTAGTGACTTTAAACATAGACTCATTGCATGGATTTTGTTTGGTAAAGTTAAAAGATTTTCTGTTTTTTAAAATTAGGCTTCTCGATATTCTTGACCAAATCCATATGAAAGTCAGGGTGTTACGTGCTTTAATTAACCAAGGACTTCTATCTGGAGTCTGCGGCCAAGACCAACTTAATTGTGATCAGCTGACTATTCCATTCACTTTTGGTGATATTCCTTTCAAGACAATGTCATTCGCTAGATTAATTTTTTTGTTCTTTGGCAGGTTATGCGTGTATAGCAGAGCTCTTGGCAGAACCTCTTTATATCCTTTCTCAGACACTGTTTCTACTCAAACTGCGGTTAATTGTTGAAACTGCAGCTACGTTTTTACGCTGCATAACAATGTACATCCTAATTGTGAACCTCACTAACATGGTAAAGCTTTTAAATGGATTATTTTTTCAGTCTTAGTATATACATGATGTTGATCTGCCTATTGGCAATGTGTGTTTTGTGCTGTGTAATGGTTGCATATACTTTCATTAATGATTCTTGAGTTAATTTTCTTAGATTAAATATATTGTTGCATTATTATTGTCTAATTTTACCAAGCATCAGTGTTCTAGGGAGTGACAGCAGCTAGCTAATGTTAATGGTTCTGATTGTAATGCTTGAGGTTGAGTGTTTCTGAGGTTTATGGTGGATCATTTGGCCTTTGAGCATGAGCATTGGGCACTTCATCGAGAAGAACTTTTTTGTTTGAATACCAATGTTTTAATTCATCCTGTTCTGTTTCTCATATCTTTGTCTGCTTGTCTTATAAACATCTAAAACTTATTTATGGTCCTGATAGAACTTTGTCAGTTTCCTTTTTTTTTATGTGGGTTTGCTGTGAGTTCTTGTTTCCTAAGATTTTCATGAACATGTTTGAACCTGATTCTTACAGGAGAAGGGAATTGTCTTTGCATTGTCTCAAGCAGCATATGGATCCTGCTTGTTCCTGGGCTATTGGGGTTATTTTCTTTGTGCATTTAGAAGTTTTGATCTTTTTCCTTTCAGGTACTGGTGCCTTTAATGCTTGACCTCATTATCTATGTGGTAATATATATGCTTGAATTGTTAGTCCTCCTTGTCCTTATTTGTGGATAAAAGAATGCTTGAATTGATGGTAGATAAGTATCCTCATCCACTTTTGTCAATTTCTACATTGACATGTTGGACATTTAGGTTTCTTCTTATGAATTAACATCGTGATGCTAGCGTAGAGCTGTCATCATAACTGCTTTATCTGAGTACCTTGAGAATCATAGCCACATGTTGGGCTTTAACCCTGTTTGTATGATTCTTTACAGATAATTAATCATTGGATTTTTCCTACATATGTTTTTTTTATTTGCTTTCAGTTTATGGTTACGGTGCACATTTATTTTCTTCGCTATTCTTTTTTTTGGGGATAAGTAAGACATATTATTTCTTAATTATTTAGTAACTACTTGCGCTGTATTTAAGTACTTTTGTCCAGATTATCTATAAATAAAACGCAACTTTTGCAGGCTAGGACATATCCTGGATTTTGATAAGCAGCTCCGAAAAATGTGTACGTTGTTTACTCTTCAATCCCTTCAAAAGTTGGTTCTTCAAGAAGGAGAAAAGATGGTCCTTGTATGGCTTGATACACCTTATAACCAAGCTGTATATGGACTCGTAGATAAACTAGGTGAATAATCATCCAATTTTTTTATGCTTTACAAAATTTTAGCTAGCAGGTTTCTGTCACTAGACTGTTTTAGTTTATACAATGCAATTATTCTCATCTTTGGTACTACAGTTAAGAAAATGTGATTAATTTCACATGCTTTTTGTAAGAGAGCAAATCTAAACCATCGATTTTGTTGAATTTAGGGAGCTTGGTGGTCAGGTTGGTGTTTCTTCCTTTTGAAGAAAGTTCATATGCTACATTTGCCAGGTCTGCTTCAGGTTTTATTACTCTCCTTTTTCCTTAATTCAGTCTATGGCATGTATGTCTTACATTTCTTTTTGTTTTTAGATTCTAATATTGCACTTAACAATATATACTCATTCTGTTAGATAATTACTATTCCATCGTCAATAAATGAATTAGCCTGTCCAACTTGGCTTTTTAGATCAGATGACGGGCTAACTTTAATATTTTGACTAGTTGCTTTGTCTATATGCTGGTTCAACTCTTAGAGTCATGCTCCTATTTTTGTTTTACATCAAGTAAATGGTTGTGCTTCAGCTTGCTATAGGATGTGCTTCAGTTAAATAAGCACTTTCTTTTGGGGGAAAAGCGAGAGAGAATGGGTAGATGTTAGGAGGAAGAGGAAAAGAAAGAAGAACTCTCCAATGTCCATTAAATATGAGAAAAATTCTATTTATTTATCATTTTTACAATGAATATGTTTGCTTGTGTTTGGGAGTTTGGTTAATTTAATTGCCGCTGGCACATACAGATTCAGAATGCTGATAACTTATATTCTTTCATGTGGCTTGGTGGTTTATCTAAATATTATGCATAAAATGAATACTATAGTTGATATTTGAATCACTTCTTATGCTACTGGTCCAAACTCCAACTATTTGATGGAAGTTGTTTCGTGGGCGTTGGCACCAAGCTAGCACTCAATGTTGATTCTTCCCTTACCTATTAGTCTACCTTCCCAGTGATGATTCATTCATTTCTATCTGTTGCACTTTAAGGCCTAAACTTGTTGGTTATCTTTTATGTGTTTATTGTTGATGTTGAAAAAGTTTTATGTACACACAACTCCATTTTTTTTTCCTTTAAGTAAGCTACTTCATGCTTCCAAGAAGACTTCACTTTCTAAATGCTAGATTTTATTAGTTAGTTGCCTTTGAAAGTTTATATACTCAAACACTTATTTTCTTAAATGTGTGTCTCTTGACAGGACAGTCTCCACATAAAAGCAAGAAGATAGGAGAAAGCCTTACTGAGGCCTTGAAGCTTGTTTTACTAATCGGTACGTTCTTAATTCGCCTTTCGTAATTCATTGAGTTTTTCCTTTTGTAATTTTTTATATTTGTCTTCTTTTCGTAGGATAGATTTTCATGGCATTGCCAACAACATTGTAATATAATGAAGTTCTCAATTGGTTCTGGAAGTAATTTATCAATAATATCATAATTTTGGGACTTAAAATAGTAAAATCCTAGCTTTGGAAATGGAAATTGTGATTTCTGCTGGCCAATCTTCAATGCTTGCTTAGTTTTAGTGTTGATATATTAGTAAATAGGAACCATAATGAACAAATTTATTCTATGCCAATATTTATTTTGGTAATCATATGCTAGTACAACTTCATGTCAAAACACAACCTGCTTCATTCCTTTTGAGTTTCAGATGCCCTCAGCAGCCGTTGTTGCCTGAAGATCATTTTTTTAAAACAAAATAATGCTCTCTTTATATTTTTTTCCTCATTTTTCTACCTTTTTTGTAGGTCTCATATTTGTGGCATTTGGCCCAAGTTACTCCTATTCTCTCATCAGACTGTTGTATGGTCAGAAATGGAGTGATGGAGAAGCTTCAGTGGCCCTTCATTATTATTGTCTCTATATCATTGTTTTGGCTATGAACGGTTAGTAAATTTAGGTTATCATGCTTGTTAGTTATAGCTGTGGCTGCCTAAACATTATCCTCGAGTTGAGTGTTATATTGAACTTGGGCGGCTTAGTCTTATTCTTACTCTTTTACTTGTTTTCTCGAAACCTGCTATATTTGCAAAAGGTGCTATGATATCAATGCTGAAGTGGCAGAAATCTGGATTGTTTACTTCCTGTTATCAGCATTATATTGGACAACATATCTGATTTGACTGGATGGAGATTATATGCTTGGCAGTGACATTATGGATATATTTCTTGCTTCTACTTGAGTTGTTGATGCAGTTATTCTTATATTTGGTTTTGTATCAGGGACTTCTGAAGCATTTCTTCATGCAGTTGCAACAGAGAACCAACTCAAACGCTCAAATGATTCATTACTTGTATTTTCAGTGATATATGTAGCATTAAATTACCTACTAATACGGTCTGCTGGTGCTGTTGGTTTGATTCTTGCGAATTCTTTGAGTATCCTTATCATATTGAGGCTTTTTTTTCCTAGCCATGAACTTTTGCTTTTAGTGAATCAACTAGGTGCCACAGAAACATTTCAATAGTTTGAAAAAGTACTGCTGTTGAGCTCGCTTACTGCATTGAACATATAGGCATTGGACATATAATAAGAAAGTGACGAATGTATTGTGTTTATGCTAAAGTTGCGCATCCTTGTTCAAGTTTCTTCTGACACATGCAGTTCAGCCTGCCTAGAACGCTTCCGTCTGTCATGCTATCTGTGTAAGAACTCTGGATTGCTACCAAAATTATGTCTGTATGGTGGCATTTCAAGATTTGGGAAACTCCGTACCCATGTGGCCACACATCTGGATGTGATTATCACTTGAAAATTGTAGTAGTTCCATAGCATTACTGTCAAGGAGAAAAAAAGGTTATATGGTGTAGTTATCTTTTCAGCAATTGCTGATATTGGCTTATGCATACTTGCTTTGCTGCCTTTTTGTTAGATGTGTAGCTGCCTGACCTTTTAAGAGACATCCTCATAAACCTCCTCGATTCCCAAATATGTCCATTTTTAGCTAAAAAGGGATCGTCTTAGTTTAAAAGTATTGCCTTCTGCTTACTTGACAATTAAACAGATATGATTTTGAGGATTGTTTACTCTGCAGTTTTCATCAAACATTTTTTCCAGGTATGTTTTTGATTGTGTAAATTTATCATGTTTGGTGCTAACTTCTAGTTTTCAACTTTAAGCTGGATCTCATTTCCTTCTTCTGTGCAGGAGTCTTCTTCATTTTCTTTCTACAGCTGTTTGCCTTCAGGTTGGCCAATGCTGTTGTTATCTGGTGTAACTACTCTCATTTCTGAAAAGGTATTTCTGGACCGTAAAAATTTTTGGCCATCCTTCTTGATTCATTTTTCCATTGGATTCACGTTCTTCTGCATCTCAGCCTTTGTCATGTAAGTATATTCCTGTGCTTCAAGTTCTCTAAACTACTTAAAATTACATTTTTATCAATGTATTATTGGTTTATACTTTATTCATGCATGCATGTAGGTCATTTCTAATGTTTTGATTCAGAAAACTTCTTGATTAACACATGATTTCTATCTTCATGAATAGTTATCGACGTGAGAGGCCTTTTATCAACAAAGTTATCCGTTTCCGCAACCACTTGGACTGAAATCAAGAACTTGCACAAATGCCTTTTGAAATTGAAGGTGGGATTATTTCCCTTAAGCATACTTCTCATATTCTCCTCCTAATTTATCATTTACTAAGTGAGTTGTATGGGATTTAAGAATAGAGTTTTGAAATTCATTCAATTGAAGAATGCAAAGGAATTTCTCTGTAGCATTACAGAATAGACTTGTCAGAAAGAGAAATTGTAACATATACTAGTAGACGGGATCTTCAAGAATTTTGTGGATTTCGGATAGCTGATGAGATATATGGCGTTTACAGTTTTTGTTGGGCCAGGATATTGTAGACTCGACTTGGATTTTCACACTGTTGTTTCTGTCAACTGATCTCTTCCTCCTGAAAAGGTCTAAACTTTTAAGCCATTATTTTTCTGACATTTTACAATAAAAAAGATATATTGCCGACATTTCTGGTTCATGTCACTGCTTGTCCCAAAGTTCAGTGACAAATTCGATTAGCCATGAAAACTGATAAAGCAGGAAGGCTGAACACAGCAAAATACATGTGAAGAAGAGAAAAATGATGCATTTAGAAATATCTGCAGGTCCAACCAAGGGTGGTCACTTTCTTTTTCTCTGCCCACATCCAGGGAATCAAAGACGCTGTTACTAAGAATCAGATTCATTTCTGCTAGGTAGTCTGGGCCGACAGTCTCCTTTAAAACTGGATCATCCGATTCCTGATGGACTGGGGACACGAGTGGTTTACCACCACAGGACGATATAAGGTGTTCAAAACAAAAACTGCCCTCTTTCCACTGTTTGCATTTTATTATTAAAAATGTTTTAATTTCTCAGAAATAGACTGACTCACTTTTCGATTGTCTTTTTTGTTGGGATTTTGTGTTTTTTCTAATTTCATTATTTTCATTGTCTGAATAATACAAAAAAGGGGTAAAACAGAAGCAATGGAAAGTAATTCTTGGGTTAGAATTGTCACCCACCTGTTGCTGTTAATTGTGATGGTTTGTACGTCAATAATCATTTCTATTCCCTTTTACATCAAATGACATAAAATATACAAGTAATATATACATATTGCCTAAGGGAAAAGGGGATAAACGTTTAAACAACCATAATAATAACCATTATCATGGCATGAGCCTGTGGCCCCCGTGTCATAAGCAAAAGTAACTTTGATTTGATTATTTACTAGTATGTTATAATGTCTTGATTCAAAGATTTCTTCTACCATCCTATGTCATGTTTCACCTAATTTTTTTTTTTTAAACAAAAAAGAGAGAGAGAATTTTTGTAAATCTCCTTACTTGTTATCTAAATTCCAACTCTTGGAAATTAAGGCAAATGGAGAACAACTCAACTGGGTGGTAACTGGTAAGGGGCATAGGGCCACAAAGGAAGAAAATGATGATTCACAGAGGGTTGTCGTCAAATTGTCACTCTTTAGAGACCAACAACAGGATCGGCTTGTAATTACAAGCTTTGAAAGCTTTGGGCCAAAACAAAAAAGTAGGAAAAGTAGGGAGGGAATGCAAATTGATGATTAAGACGTAGACTAGGGATTTTAGAGTATAGACAAGTATCCAACAAACAAAACCCATTCCAATCTTCTAAAACAAAATGATGATGGTTTTGAGTTTTGCTTAGGGAGGTTGGATTCCCAGAGGATTTCCATGCTAAAAGTCCTTTGCTTCAGCATACGGTAAGTAATGCATGAGTGCCTCTCCACTCCCACAAACAGAAACATAAAAATATTGGAAACAAAGACGATGTAGATCTAAGAGCTACTGAGTGAGTGCAAGTAACTTAACTTGACACGAAATTCGATTTTGTCTAAATTTCGAGGAATGTCCAGAGTTCTCATTCTTACTATAGATCGAGGACACTGATGTTGCATTTCCTTCCCTTCCTTGACAAAAAAATATATCTAGTATGACATTAACTAAAACTAAAATTCAAGAGAGAATCTTGGTCGGGAAAAAAACAAAGAAAACAACATTATCCCAAACCCAAGTAGCAGCTTGGTGTGAGAAATACTAGATGCCCTTTGTCTAGATAGGTGCTAAAAATGGGAGGGTAGAAACAGAAGTTTGTGCTCCTATCTAGTGCCCTAGTTAATAAAATAATGTTCCTCCAAGGGCCAATCTGACTACCAAACCTTTGCATTCATTAGGGGAAAAAGAAAAAGAGGAGCATTAACAAGCATTTGAGTTTCTAGTTTGGTCTAAAACTTTCTGGTCATTAATATTTTTAATTATTGAGAAAAGGGGAGAAAAAAAGGTAAGCTCTAGAGAATTACTTAATCGTCTAATTGGTCAAATGGGTTTCTAAAGGAACAAACATTTAACTAGGTATTCGTTCCTCCAAAGCTCCAAAGAAGCTGTAAGCTAGGGGCTACAGCAACTTATCAGAATTCAATAATTTATGTTTGCTAAAATTGTGTTACATAATGTTAGTAAAATCAAGAGCTGGCACTATTTTACTCTTAAAAAAACATATATATCCATAATCTAACCTAACCACATGATGAGTGGAACTGGTATTAACAAGGTATCCCTCTTTATGTAAATCGTGATTTGTTCAAAAGAATTCTATTTAAGGTTCTGATTCTAAACCATCCCCTTTATTGTTTATTAAGTACTAGTTCTATTAACATTTACCCACATCTCTTTGACCTCAATCCGAGAGAGAAAGGCTCCTTACAACCCTCAAGTCTTGTAGTTAAGGAGTTGAAACTAAGCTCAAATATATTGCACACACATATCTCATAGGGACAGGGAGAATTCTTAGGATAGATAAGGGAGAAGATTTTGGAACTATATCTTTTTTAGAAGAAAAGTTAAAACACTAAGCTTCTATCTCACCTTCATACCTTTTCTACAAGATTCTAACTAAAATCCATTTATAAAGAAAAACCCACATTACATATCATAGTTGATATCCTAATTTAAGCAGACAAGTTTAGTTTTGTGTATATTTAGTCTGGAACAAATTACTAATTTTTAAGTGTAAAGAGCAAGAACCATATTTTTGAAGCACTAATATGCCATTGTTACCAACTATATCATCATTAAAGAGGGAGTGGGGGTTTTATCTCCTTTTTTTTTTTTAAATGGAATTAGTAATTACAAGGCAAGTTCCCAAAAACTCAATAATAGCCCTTTACTTAACCTCATGGAGTACCTTTTTTCTTATTCCTTTAGAAGGTCTAAATCATTAGGTTGTCTATTCTTACCTCGTCAGTCACATACTCTCAAAATAAGTGGCGGTGCCCTCCCAAACGTATCTTCACGTTAAAGCATCTTTGCTTGTAGTTTTTTTTTTTCTTTTCATTTTAAAAAAACAAAAACCAAATGAGAGAACATGACATGTAATGATAATGTATGGGACCCCTTCCCCTTTTGAAATCCTCTTTGCTATATCTTGTTAAAATCTCTTTGGTCAACAAAGATTCACCTCACCCACCATTAAAAGCTTTCAAATATGTGATTATTGAAATATTTTTGGGATCACATGGGTGTCTCTTCCCCCCCCCCCACCCTCATTTATCTTCTTTCATTAACTTTCTAAATTTTTTTTCCCTTAAAGCTTGGTTAATTTTGTGTGTTTTCATGATAAACAACAAAATTGTGGCCCATTTACCCGCTGTAAAATTTTGTTTTCTTTGCCTTTTTCCCCCGTCAGTTTTCTATATAAAGATCAAAGACACAATGACTTCACTACGACTAAAATCGATCATTGAAGCAAATTTCCAGGCTTTATTCGTTTCTTTCATGGACGTTGATGTTAACCCTGTAATGACTAGCAGCAAGATTAAGGCACCAGAACCAGAAGAACAAAAGAAATTAAAGTATACAGCATCAGAGAGTCGACCCTCTTGAGAATTTTGAGGGTTCAGTACTGATACCCAATTGACCAACTGATCAGCAGAATGAATGGTAACTAGTGCAAATGAAAAACATAAGATTCTTTTCAGGAGGAACAAGTAATTCACGTCATTTCACTGATAAGAATCAGAGAAGCTGAATTTTGTCTGTCTATCAGATACAAACTGTAGATAACCACTTGCCATTTCCCCACAGGCCTTCAAAGCAAAGTTAGAATTGGACTCTTATTATTACATTCCAAAAATTAGAAAGGTTACTTGATGAAAACAGCAGCGGAAGACAAGCAGGTGTGGCACATCTCTCTTAATGGAGAGTGAGGAAAACGTTCAGCTTAAGGAGAGATTAATAAGTCCAAGTAAAGTCTTGACTTAGAGAGATCGTTTCACATGCCAAGTTCACTCACCTTCAAACCCTCATAATTTTGTTCTCCACTTAGGGATATGAGAAATATATTTGTTATAATGTGGATTGAAAAATAAAGGACCTATCCGACGAGGAGAGAGAGAGATGACCTTGAAGTCAAATGCAAAGAGTGCCAAAGCCACTGTTTTTTTTTTTTTTGGCAGAAAAAATGGAGAAGTGGGTCACCCAATCTTATTCTCGAGTATGTTCAATTCTTTCATCATTCTCTTGTGGAACCCTCTTACCCCTTTATTTTTTCTTTTCATTACAGCATTTTGGATCTCTCTGCTCAATCTTTGTCCTTGCCTTAAGGCCTTGATTAGTTCACAATCTAATTAATTTTGCTTGACAACTATATAATTAACTTTGTATAGCACTGACACAAGTGATCATGGTTTTGTTTTTCTGGAAGCCAATAGTTTTATTAAGTATCATGCATGATACAAAATACAGGCTAGCTAGTTAAACCTAGTCTTGCGATTCCTACAAAAGCCTCCACAGAAGATCCAAGAATAACCAAATTCAAGCCACCAAAATTAACCCAAAACACAGGTCATGATTTATAATAGCACCCAACATTATTAGACCATCATATCAATCCCAATCTATCAACCTCAGGTAACCACTGAGAGACCATGCAAATTTAACAATGTTTACGAGTATTTAATTTGTTCCTCAGCATAAGCATGTTGGTTTTTCTTAATTTTTGGCCGGGGTGGAGGTGGGGGGAGGGGTTGCGAGAGCACAAAAACTTAGGTCAAGCATGTGCTGTTGCGCATAATTTCTTTTTCTCTTTGTGTGCGTGTGCAAAATAATTCTTTTTCATTATATGACAAAAACTACTTTTTTTTTCTCTTTCCTTCTATTAATTGCTCCAAATAATGCCAAGGTAAAATTAATTTAATCCTACTCGGTACTTTCTTACTGTGAAAACGGCTTCTATTAAATAATGGGTTGAATTACCCAATTAACTTATTCAAATGAAATATTGTCTAAAGTTGGTCTTGTAATATAATGAGCAGCAAGTCAAAGTGTCCAACTTCATTTTAAGGAGGAGACCTAAACCCTTCTGATGAACTCTTAAATCAGATACATAATATGAACTTTAGATATTACAAAAATGATTTTGCATTCTAACTTTCATTTATATATAAACGAAAGTCATAGCTCAAACACTTGCAAAGCAACCGTTACTTTTCTGCGTTTTAATTAACTCAAGCTAGCAATAAGTATTCCTGTCAAGGCAAGCTTGCATGAAATCAAATTCATGTTTAGTTTGGCTGCTTCAAATAATTTAACATACTCTTCTAGACAATTGGCCATCATCCAACGTCATTAGTTTTCCTTCTCTTGAATCCAAGGGTTTAAATTGTTTCATTTTGCTATGTGCAAAGGGTATACATATAGCCCTTCAATCATGTGATCATACGTGGCTTCGAAGCAAACAGCTGCAGCCACCAGGCCGAGGGGGTAAGAACTATAGACTTAGTCCATAGAACAAGCTAGGAGGCAATTGGTTAATTTACAGTGACAAAAAAGCAGGGACAATTAGTGACGCTGCATTGAACAGACACTGTGGTGCCACGCGGCAGGGAATTGGTAAGTGGCCCGGACTGCTTTGAATGAAGGGTTTGTTTTTTAAGGAGATTGATGGGATGAGTACTTTGGTACCAGATATTTGATGTAATGTACCTATCTATCTATATCCGAACATGGAATGAGAGGAACAAAAACTCCTTTCTTGTTACTTGTTTATGTTGAACAGGACCCTTCAATCACGTGTGGGTCACTCCCCTGCTTTTCAACTCACTGTCATGTGACAATGGTGTTCACTACTACCTCAGGCTACAACCCAAACCAATTTCTAGTAATTAATTAGATTGAGCAAAGTACTGTTACCCTGTTTCATGTCGTGAAAAAGTAAATTAAGTTACTTTAAAACAGAGTAGTTTATTTATTTATTTTCTAGCATAGAGGCTCAATTATTTATTTATTTAATTTTGTAAAACTAAAGAGTTCAACAAAATATTTAGACCAATTTAGGTTTAAATCAAATGGAAGTTCATCTCACATTCTTATTCATGTTTTTCTCTTCAATTAAGATTTTATATATGTATCTTTAAAAAAAAAGATTTTATATATGTATGCTTTTCAAGAGACATGCATATCCATTTATTTCATCAAGATTTAGGCCACTCATTATGCCATGAATGTATGTGGTTAATTTTGTTGCATGGACATGTCTTAATTACAAAAAAAAAAAAAAACCGAGGGAGATTCTTGATAAAAGGAAAGAGCATGACGTTTTAATATGAAATAGCCCTAGAAATTAATTTTTTGTCTAATGAAAATTAATTAATTATTTTTTCTTTTTAAAAGTAAACCGTTTACCATCGAAGAAAATCAAAATGCAATATCAAACTTTACGAGATTTGACACAGCTGCCTTCTTATCTAATAAGCAACCGATGGATATTCGACAATATATAGATCAACCTCCTTTCCTTAATTGGCTTTCAACGTAATGCCCTTCTTGTCTTTGCCAAAACATATGCTCCATTGAGGAATCAGGACAACTTTGCTGTAATGCCAGCCAATGTTGAAAGGGAAACAAGGGAGGAAAAATGAAAAAGGAAATTAGATAAGGCTGATCAAAAGCTCAAATAATTGTATAAATATAACTATTGCAAATCGTTTTCGATGTAAAGCACAAAAACAAAAAGAAGGAATGAAGATAATAAAACGAGTTCCTACAAGTCCATATTATTCGAGTTTAATGTGACCCCATACACATTTCCACACGCACTTGCGGTTCACGGAATCACACATTTAAAGTATGGAATTACTTGATTTCTGGCACGACGCATTTCGTTGTCAAAGCTTTAGATGAAAATGGGACATAGGCACCCAGTTTTATCATCCAAAGGAAGGAACAATTTGCCAAATTTTTGGGCGGACATGGTAGGCAAAATCCACAAGGTGCTTCGCATTGAATGCCGTCCGATTCCACTTCTTTGTTGTGTATGTAATTCTTATTGAGGTTTTTCCTTTCTTTTTTACTTTTCTTTTCAAAGGGGAGCTTTCAATGTTTCTCATGTACCCAATCAGCTGCGAATGTAGGTTAATAGGATATTTCACTTTACGTACAAAGTTGTGCATAAGTGGGAAAATGAGGGTGACTGAATTATCCAGACTTGTTCAAACATTGATATAGCGTCTGGAGCTAGGCTAGAGAGAAAGGAGTATCGTCATACCCATTTGAAGGGGAGAGGGATGTTCAACTTTTTCCCTTTTGTTTTTTATTATTTGATGTGGAAGTGGTTGCTTCCTCATCCTAGTTAAAGGTGGAATTAATACTAGTTAAATAAGCTATAACGCCATCAAATGCTAATCATAATAAAGATTTCTGCAACTTCTTATCACAAAGAGAATGGACAGGCTTGACTATCTCAATTGCATATGACAATGCCATACGCATACACTATGGGACTAAACAATTTTTAATTGAAAGAAAATAAAGGGAAAAGAATATTATATATATATATTTAAAGTTACAAATGCCATCAAAAGGGTTCTCGTAACTTGGGCTCTACAACTTGCAGGTAAGGGGAAGGGGAGGTGGGGAGATGAGTAAAGTAAATGCCTGAAATAGGCATGGGAGGCAGGCAGAGCATCAGGCACCACCTATAAGCAGAAAAATAATGGCTTCCTTTTTTCCCATTTATTAATTTGCCAGATGTATGGAAGGTAATTATTAATAGTCTAGTCTTATATTTATCATATTGTCATGCAATTTCTTTCTGATCAGCGTGCAGCAGCAGACCAGTAAACAGAAGATGCCATGATTTCCTACCTCATTTATACCAACATAATTCGGTTCCCCCGTCTTTACCTAACAGAATAAGAAAATGCATATAAAATTGCTTTAAAAAATAAAAAGAAATAATGCAGCACAAATTAAATATTAGATCAATTTTCATCAAGACCACTAGTTGTGATCTATTCAAGCCCTATTAATGCTTTCGCTAAGCAAATTGATTAAATTTATAAACAATAACTTACATGCTTTTCGAATGTTCAAACTCCGAACCATGCGTTTGCTTTAACTTTTGAATTAATCAAGTATAACGGCAATTGAATTCACCTTTCCATTATATAATTCCTATAATATATTGTGAAGATTTACACTACGAGATTTAGTTTAATTTAACCTGTAAAATTTCACAATTTTATCCATAAAAACCACCTCACAAATATATTATAACAAATTTGAAATTGAGACGTCATCTATATTAAGTATCTTACAAAGTTAGCATATGAATAAGAACTCATTAAAAGATAGTTTGTCATTATGAAAATCTATTAAAATCTCTTTTCTAGATTAACAAAAATAAGGATTAAGGTCAAATTAATTTGCCACTATAGTATTTTAGTATTGAGTTTTGTTATTATATTTCAAATTTATTCAATTTTGCCAATATTCTTTTAATTTCATTGATCATTTGGATAGAAAGTAACAAAATTGGAATTTTTTGTTAATGTGAGGGACAAAATTTTCAATAATTTTATTATTTTTATCTAAAAATAAATAAAATTTAAAATATAAAACAAAATTCTGTAAAATTAAATTATAATAGCAAAATTCAACTTTATCCATAAATAAAACCCATAAATAATGGCAAATTTGACTGTCCATTTCAAAGCATAACAACAATGGTATGGACTAGATAGATGCCTGGTTAGCCAATGGATTCCACTCTGCAAGTTAAACAGCACAGTGTTTGGGAAATGTAGCTTCCACTAACACTCTTCATGCGTGCCCTAAAGATAGCTCGAAGGGGCAAAAGGAACAGAGAGTATGATTGTCTTTAGAACAAAAGAAAAGGGACAAAACCGTCTAAATGAAGACAGAGGTAGAGACTGTTAAGGCCTGGAAGGATTTTGAGCAACCGTTAGGGCGGAAATTTAGACGACAACATCACGCGTTGGCGTGGGGGCAGCTGGCAGGGCATGCCCAATCCTCATCATCGTGTTCATGCCACAAATATCTGGCACTCTTTGCTGGTAGGGTCATGCCCTTCACGCCAAATCCCAAACCCGTTCCCCGCCCACCTCCTGCACATGACAGGCACGTGATCCCTCTAGATAATGCCAATGTCTTCCATCCATGGCCTCCCTTTTGCAAATGAAGGGTATGAGGGGGACAAAGCGGAAAAGAGTTTTGGACCCCACCCAGCACCCGCCATTCCTTGGCCTGGCCACCCCGCCTCTCTCTCTCTCAGTCGCAGGCCTCAGCTCTGCCGTTTTGCATACACAAAATCAAAAGAGAAGGGGCCAGTTTGGCCTGTGTTGTGCCCATCAGCAATCATCAGCCTAGTGTAGCTTTTTAAGTGTCCCTTTGTTTCCCTATGTTGTTTCAAATGTACGCTCGTAAATGTTTTCGTGTGTGCTTGTATTCTTGCACAGCCTTCTAATGGGTATTTTTGTATTTATACTTTTGACTTATCATTTGACTCTATATGTGTTTTTTTTATTTTATTTTATGGTTTCAAACATCATCATCGATTAATTATGTCTTTATGGAAATTATGGTATAATATTACTAGGGTTTTTACCAAAGAGCTTTAGAACGAGGAAAGTGTACAAAGCACCTTTCATCACAGAATGCATGCAAATGGTTAAAATTTTTGAACTACCATCTGAAGGCATAGAGAGTCATCTTAATCTATATAATGCCTTTAATTATATCTAGCTGTATTCCCACTTAATATTTAATTACATTAACAAAACATTTCCACGTTTACAGTTGCAAACTATATATAGTGATGTCCTTTACCCATTAAGTAATACTCAATAAGTATATACTGGTATTACCCGATAAGTAATACTCCATTGTTTGTGTTTATTTTACATGAAAAAGGGTAAAAATTAGTGATAGAAAAAAGAAAAGGTGATAGAAGCGTGGACATAAAAGCCAAAGCAATTGGGAGGAGGAAGGCATGCGCCTAGAAGAGCAATCATAAATTCCCAGAACGTCCTTTATTTATACTACAGAAGGTGACTACTCCTACGTACATTTCTTCCTCACACCGAAACAAACGGACTACGCACTTTAATTCTGTTTTTGGATATATATATATATATATATATATATATGTAAACTATTTCTTATTTTTCTTTGTTGTACCCTTCCTTTCTTTATTTCTCATCTAAAAACTTTGCATTTATTTCATGTCATCAATTTTATACTGAACATTCTGTTGGAAAGAAGACGCCAGGTTTGGTTGTTGGGTGACGAAACCTTTGCTTTTGCTTGGAGTTCTCGAACTGTGGAACTGTCGTTCTCGTTTTTGCTGTATTGCAAAATCTATGTGATTGCTTCCTTAAACTTTTTCTTTTGTTTCTCACTGGCTCAGCATGAATGCCGTTTGATGTTGATCCATCGGTCACTATTAAAACTTTCAATTTTGCCAACATATAAAATTTTAATAGAATGAGGTCCATCAAGGAGACAAAAATGTACTTGTATAACCTTTTCTGTTTTCTCTTCATGTTTTTGGGAATAAAGAAATTGCCAACTTTTCAAATCAAAACATTTTTTAAATTTAGAACCACTATGTTGCCTTGATCATCCTCAATTTTGAAATTTACTTTTGTTTATTAACAACAAAATAAAAAAAATAAAAAACAAATGAGCTATGTTAATCCCAAATCATAGCTGTAATAATTCCCAACGTAATATATCTTAATTTATTCCTCACCTTAATCATGTTTAATTAAGTAGATTTTAAAACAAGAAAGATACATCATTTAAACTATACCAGGCGTAGATATCTGATGGAAGTAGTAAATATTATTTTGCATCGATATTGAAGAAAAAGATGTTTGATGGAGTTTTGGGAAAACCCAGATTAAACTGAAATAATAAAATACGAAGGGGATGACTTCATGATTGTGTTCCAAAGCTTTTATCCTAATCTTAAGAAATTCTTTAGCAACATTAATGATACAAAGTAAATGGCCATGATGGAGAAGCTTTACCAAAGTCAAACTGAGCAGAAAAGAAAAAAAGGGCAAGTGCTAGTGTATTCGTATCTACAATAACATTAGTGTAATTTAATGAATATATATATATATATATATATTTATATATAGCTGCACTGGCCCACGGGGGGCATTTTGGACTTTGTGCTGGCAAGGCGTTGGGATTTCAAACACCCCGCGCCCAAATGCCAATTTTGTTGTAAAAGCAGTGCGATGTTATTATTCCATGGACAAAAGCATCACAGCATGACAGACGGGCTGTTATGAGCTTGAATCATGACATCCCACTGATAGTGTTCCTTCCTCCATTCCATGTTTCAGACTGACAATTTATGTTTTCACGGATTTTGGTTGTTGGATCATTCATCTTCTTTTTGTCTTTAAATGGATCGTGTTATTATTATTTTTTCTCTCTGTTTTTCCTAGTATCATTAATTAATTCGGTGAATATAACTTTGTACTAATTCAACTAATGGGATTATACATAATATCCATCAAATAGGGAGATGAAAATAAAATGAAACTTAGACAACAATCCCCCTTTTACTTGGGAGGTAAGAAGGCATATTAATAAGGGTTTATTGTTTGTTATAGGACATGAATTCAAGCACAAACCGAATTCCTAAGCAATCATCATGGTATTTGTTTCAAGTGGAAGAAGAGTTACACCGTTGCCAACATATTTAATCATATGTATTGAGTATATTTCACTTTTGCAAACATTAATAAGCTCCACCTGAAAATTCATGGATTATATGTATGTATATATATATATATACTTTCATTTTTTGTTCTTCATTATTTGAATTATCATTGCATATTCTGAATGTTTAGATCCATTTGTGTATGAATGGAATATCAGTCTAATGTTTACAGAGTATAGAAAAGAGTTATAATATATATTGAGACTTCTAGTTAATTGATGTATATATTAAATTTCGAGATAGTTGATGGCAGAGGGAGATAGAAAATTGCACAAATTAAATACTGATGATCACTGATCACCTATCAGCCTGCGGGCTTCCAGATTTTGGTCCCCAAAATCCTTCCCTTATAGTATTCATTTCAATCATTTGCAGATAACAGATGGTATTAGATATAATATCGGAACGCATGACAAATGCCCAGGAAAGAATGTGGTCCAATCTCCCACCATGACACAGACAGAAGGCTAACAGTGGAAATTTATCCTCTGGAAAAATAAATAAAGAGAGAAAGAAAGCAATAAAAAAAATTGGGATTTTTTTTTTAAAATAACAAACGGGGAATATGGTGGGAAATTGAAAGGACTTTCTTGGATCCTGTGAGTGACATTGTTACTGTTATAGAAAATCATGAATTTGTTAGCCAAAGATAAAGGAAACAAGGAATGATGAAAAGTGGTAGCAAAAGAAAAGGAAAAAGAAATCCAAGAAAACCAAAAGTATAGATGGATAGCAGGCAAAGCAAAAAACTGAGAGGTGAGAGAAAGAAAGAGAAGCAAGAAAGAGAAAGATATTGGGGTTGTTGCAAATAAAGAGCAGTAGCAGTAGAAGGGCAAAGGATATAACAAGAAGTAGTTGTAGAAGTAGTGAGAGTAGTAGTGGTGTCTTTTCTCTTTCTTTCTCATTTCTTTCCCACTGCCCACCAAGAAAAAAATCCACTTGAAGCAAAAAAATAATTCATAATGATGAAACACCCTCTGCACCCAGCACTCTCCAAACACTCTCCTCATCAAACGTTCCTTCCCTTAAATTTACCTCTGTAAAGACCAAGCCTCTCCCAACCAAATTCCCCACTTCCCATACCATGAACCTCCTTTTCTTCTCTCTCACATTCACCTTCTACTCTACTAAAATCATCCTCTCTAGTTCTTCTCTGCTTCTCACCCTCTCCCCCTAACATCCTCTTCTCTCCATAAAATCCTCCCTCAAGAGACCCTCGCTCCACTTTCAAGAGATTGGGACCCTACTCCGACGTTTTCCAAGCCTAATTTGAAGGACCCGGTTTTGGTGTATCATGGTCAGGGTATCAAGTGCAATCCTAAAACAGCTCAAGTCACATCCCTGATCTACTCTCCGACGCATCTATCTGTATTATATGCAGAAATCAGATATTTGACAACAGCTAGTCGACTTAATTTGAGTACAAATTACTTTGATGGGCCCTCTCCAACCTGCCATTTTGAACTAACTCAGCTAGAACTCTTGATATAAGCCACAAACTCCTTCAATTCAACCTTTCCACCAGGGGTTTCCAAGCTTAAGTTTTTGAAAACCTTCAATGCATACAGCAACAGTTTCAGGGGCCCATTACCGCAGAGTTTATACACTTGCGGTTCTTGGACAGCCTCAATCTCGGGCGCACTATTTGAAGGTGAAATCCCTGTTGGTATGGAAGCTTTGCCAGATTAAAAGTTCCTTGACTTGGCAGGAA
Organism: Theobroma umbraticum; assembly: GCF_002168275.2. Classification (NCBI taxonomy): domain Eukaryota; kingdom Viridiplantae; phylum Streptophyta; class Magnoliopsida; order Malvales; family Malvaceae; genus Theobroma; species Theobroma umbraticum. The sequence continues at coordinate 5,111,020 of NW_018397261.1, forward strand.
ATACACTGGTAGGCACTCTATACCACTAAACTAGGATTCTGTCCCAGCTTGAGCGCATAGAGATTGGTCAATGCTTTCTCAGCCAGCAGTACCTAGAATTTGCACAGTTATCCAATCTCAAGTACTTGGCATCTCAAATTGTACCCTTCAGGTCCACTTCCGGAGAGCTTGGCAATTTAACCAAGCTAGAGCTTTGTACTTTTTCAAGAACAGCTTTACAGTTGAAATCCGCGTGAGTTACCAAACTGAAAGCTCCAGGTTCTAGATTTGTCCGACAATCAACTCACTGGCACAATCCCAGAAGGGTTAGCTTCTTTAACAGAGCTAACCTGGTTGAGCTTAATTGGCAACAACCTTTCTGGTACAATCCCAGACGGCATCGGTGAGTTACCAAATCTCAACACTTTACTTCTCTGGAACAACAACTTCAGCGGCATTCTCCCGCAGAAACTAGGTTCAAATGGGAAGTTACTGTCTCTTGATGTCTCATCAAACTCTCTCACTGGTCCAATTCCTCCAAATCTTTGCTATGGAAACAGTCTTTTCAAACTCATCCTGTTTAACAACATGTTCATGCATGAGCTTCCAGGAAGCCTCGTAAACTGCACATCCCTTTCAAGATTCCGAATCCAAAACAATCTTCTCAACGGTACCATCCCATACGGCTTCGGCCTCTTAACGAACTTAACATTTGTCGACATGAGTAGGAACAACTTCACAGGTGAGATTCCTCAGGATCTTGGCTATGCACCAGCATTACAGTTCCTTAACATCTCCGAGAACTCTTTCAACGCCGCATTGCCAAGCAACATTTGGGGTGCACCAAGCTTGCAGATTTTCTCAGCCAGTTCATCCAAACTCACGGGCAAAATCCCAGATTTCATCGGCTGTAAAAACGTGTACAAAATCGAACTCCAAGGTAATTTTCTAAACGGAAGCATCCCCTGGGACATTGATCACTGTGATAAGCTCTTGTCTTTGAATTTAAGTCGCAATTTGCTCACTGGAATAATCCCATGGGAAATATCGACGCTTCCTTCAATAACTGCCGTTGATCTTTCCCATAATTTTCTTACCGGAACCATCCCTTCAAACTTCGAAAACTGTAGCACTTTGGAAAATTTCAATGTTGCCTACAATTTGCTAACCGGGCCAATCCCGTCGTCCGGTCCAATATTTCCTAATTTACATCCTTCCTCATTTTCTGGCAATGACGGACTTTGCGGCAGAATTAGCGAAGCCGTGCCCGCTAGGGCGATGGCTACAGGTGACGTGGAAGTTCGTAACAAGCAGCAGCAGCCTAAGAAAACGGCTGGAGCTATCGTTGGATTATGGCAGCCGCTTTTGGTATTGGTTTGTTTGTCCTCGTGGCTGGGACCCGCTGTTTCCACGCGAATTACAGCCGTAGATTTAGCGATGACCGAAGAATCGGACCGTGGAATTAACCGCCTTCCAGCGGTTGAATTTCACGGCTGATGATGTGCTGGAGTGCCTGTCGATGACGGATAAGATCTTAGGGATGGGGTCCACGGGACAGTGTACAAAGCGGAGATGCCAGGTGGCGAGATCATAGCAGTGAAGAAGTTGTGGGGTAAGCATAAAGAGAACATCAGGCGAGAGAGGGGTGTTGGCGGAGGTGGACGTGTTAGGGAACGTAAGGCATCGTAACATAGTGAGTTGTTAGGGGTTGCAGCAACAGGGAGTGCACGATGCTGCTCTACGAGTACATGCCGAACGGGAACTTGGATGACTTCTCCATGGCAAGAATAAGGGGGAGAATTGGTGGCTGAGGTGACGAGGTACAAAATCGCTCTTGGGTGGCTCAAGGTATCTGTTATCTCCACCATGACTGTGATCCGGTGATCGTACACCGCGACCTTAAGCCCAGTAATATTTTATTAGACGGTGAGATGGAGGCCAGAGTAGCAGATTTTGGGGTGGCGAAGTTGATCCAGAGTGATGAGTCCATGTCGGTGATTGCCGGCTCCTACGGCTACATTGCTCCAGGTGCGTTTTCCATTTTCATTCCCTTCCGGTTCATCTTAGTTTGGGATTACCAAAATCTTACTATCCTGCGCGTAATGTTTGGTGCACGTTAGCAAGGTTTTATAATCCCTTTGTTTATGGTATAAATTTTGTTTGTTAGTTTGGGTAAACTTTTGTTTGTGTGTGCAATTAAAATGTGGAATAAGGTTGATTTGGTTGAAGACAATGCTAACTTTTCAGCTAGGTTAGTGAATCTATTTTATTCTTCGCTTTTGTCGATTCACCTCAAAAAAGGGGTCCACCTCATCACTGTTTTTAAATTGTCAAACTTTTTTAACAATGAAATTAATTTTAAACAGTAGACTCATGTCTGATCTGGATCAACCTTATAATCAAAGTTTAATCTACAGATCCTCAAGATCAGATTCAGACCTATGATGTCATTGACCTCACCTATGATTTGACAACTTACAAGACCAAGAATTACAAAACTGACATTGACACAATTGTCATATTGGGCGGTTGGTTCGGGTCAGTACTATTATTTTCTCGGTCCAAAAGTCCTGGATTCATCTCACTTTTTCTTGTTTCTCTTAATATCTTCAGTGTTTCCTCCTCCTCCCCTTGATCTGCTTTCCAGCACAGCTTCTGTGGTTGTGTGAACTCTCGCTTTTGCAAGTTAAGAGCGAAAACCAGATGCTTTATGCCTTGCTCTGGAAAAACCACTGATTGCTAGTTTTAGGTTTTTTTTTTTACCATTTGAGACATAGGCTAATGCTATTGCTAGCGTAGTCCACCAGGTACTTTGTTTGTGGTGTGCAGTGTGTACAGCAACAAGCAAAACCAAAATCAAACCAACCAACCAAAGTGCTTTTCGGCTTTGCTTCTTTTGGCACGGCGCGGATTTGTAACTGTTGCATGGCTAATGGCGCACTATTGCGCGTGAATAGTCTTTTGCTTTTTCTTCAGTCGCCCCCCTTTTTTTCTTAATCCGGTTTTTCCTTTTGCTTTTTTATCCTTGTTAGATATAAAATGGGCCCTGAGGAGAATTTTGTCAAAGCCTTTGATTATTACATGTTTGACTTAGGCCTTCATTTGGAGTTTTCTGGCTTATGGCGTGCCTGCCTTGTAGCAAATCATTAACGCTGTATTTGTTTTTTTGTTTTTCCTTTTGCAGAATATGCTTATACTCTCCAAGTTGATGAAAAGAGTGATATCTACAGCTTTGGGGTGGTGTTAATGGAGATTTTAAGTGGAAAAAGATCCGTGGATTCGGAGTTTGGTGATGGGAACAGCGTTGTGGATTGGGTGAGGTCTAAAATTAAGAGTAAAGACGGAATTATCCACATTCTGGATAAAAATGCAGGGGCATCATGTGCATCAGTAAGGGAAGAAATGATGCAAATGCTTACAATTGCTTTGTTATGCACTAGCCGGAACCCGGCGGACCGGCCCTCCATGAGGGATGTTGTCTTGATGCTGCAAGAAGCCAAGCCCAAGAGGAAACTACCGGAGAGTGTAGTTAATGGAGGCAGTGTGGTTCATGTTGGTGCTGATGGTACTGACGATGCTATAGCACAAAAGGCTACAGTGGAATGTTAATATGATTAATTTTACGGGGTTTTTTTTTCTTCTTTTTTTCTCTTTTTGTTATTTTTCAAATGGTGGGGATTGGTATAGGAAGAAGTGATTTTCATCTTCTTTTTTGTTTCTTCTCTCTTAATGGAATTTTCAAGTGTTCTTGCTCTAATTTCTCTGATGTTATATTTGAATTATTATTACTATGATGACAATGATATTGCAGCTTATATTTGAAGAGTGTTAATGATTTTTATCACTAACCGGGAGAAGAGCTCTCTCTTTTATCAATCAGGATTCGAGTTTTCTTTTAAAAATAAAATTTTAAATGAATCAGATTAGCCTGAGAGAGAATATGTTATTAAAATTGCTTAAAAGAGAGGATTAAGTTCAATCGAAATCTAAGAGATTTTAGATCGTAAAAATTAAAAAAGAACCTCTAAAATGAATTCAAAAGATAAATTTTTTGGACCAGGATGCGAAATGACATCACCTTTGAAGTGAAAAAACCAAGGTAAATTGATAAAGTGAGGTTGATGTCTACTGTTCATCTCATTGTTAACAAAACAGAAAAACACACATTTTTATGGTCGTTGTTTTCCATGATACCAAACAAATTGCAGTGGCTTTGAACTTTTCCTTTTGAGGGGTAAAAAGATATATTGAAATAACTTGCAAGGAAAATTTTTGCTTTAGTTTAATTCATCTGATTTCATGCATGCAATTTGAGTTTAGCCCTCAAATGTCACAAAGGGAAGATGACCAGACGAACCGGTGGCATAAAATAAACACACATATTTGAGACCCCATTCAAAGGTAGGCCTTGGACCGCAAGACCTTTCTGTTGGACTCGCTTCCTGTCTCAAGGTCCATGTCAGTTCATTGCCTATTTTTTAGGGACAAGCGAACGTGGGCTAAGTCCACTTAATCTTTGTGTGGCATAATAATTGAAATTAGATGCTGAAAAAATGTAATGAATAATGTTTTTTTATTCATTTTATTTTACAGAAACGCATCTATTGGTCAACATTTAAATTTATCTGCATTATTATTATACTTACAATCCAAAATCAATTTCTCAGAATCTAGATATAGGTCCAAGTTCACTGTGCCAAATGTAGAAAAAGCGTAATACGTGAATAAAATTTTTATCTTGAATTGGGAATTTAACTTAAAAACTGTTCCATGCCCATGATTCCAAGGTATTAATTAGATTAAAAACGGAAAATTGTCATTAAATATATCTTCATATAATGATAAATTTAAAATTTTATATGAGAAACGATTAAAATGTCATAATATATATCAAATTTTATATGTAATAATAATAAAAAAAATTAAAAAAAAATGAGAAGTGACAGTCATCACCGCCCATTACCCCTTCGGCTCAGCCTCTATCTCCATATCTTTGCATTTTGATTTCTTACACTACCATTTCAATCAATTTGACATCTCTCTAATTCCATACCTGCTTGAATGAAATGTACTCGTGAACTCTGCTCAGATACCTGTATCACGAAACACAGATTTGTAAGTACACGCATTCAATGCAAGAAAGTGTAGAAAGGAAAAGGTACTACAACTGAGTAAAATATTCAACGTCAAATTCAATATTTTAGTTTTGATCTCAATTTTAAGCGAGGGAGGCCAGTGTTTTAGCTACCCGGTTCAAAATTGACATGGGCGAAGGCCCATTTGATATTGAGCATCAAGCAAGTGTGGCATCCCAAATTGGGCTTTTCTCGTCTTATCACTAAATCAAGCTTTTCTAGCTTGCTAAACTCGCAATCACCATATCAACATCACAAGTCTGAACCTATGCAAGGGCCCCATAAATATATTTATTTGTTTATTTATTTTTATCTAATTGTGCTTCCAATTCCATCATTTCTTAATTCGGATGGAACAATGACCAAATTTTGGGTAGTGAGTCTGGTAATTGGCTCACCACTAATGGACGGACCAACGTGATAACTTTCTCCAGTTCTTCCAAACAGTCTTTTTGCTGTTCCAGCATGCTTACAAGTGCAGTAACCAGATAAAGCAATTTCTCCAACGGCTGCTGACATAAAAACGGAATAATATATATATATATATATATATATATATGAAAACGTCCATATAAAAAATGCCCACAATTTACAGACGAATTGAACTTTAATCGGCATATACCGAAAGATCGAACCTGTGAGAAGATTTCTATGATTGTTGCCTCTATGCCATCCATGACTGCAACAGCTGAACTCATGGCTTCGTAGATAGACTCCACATCTCCCTGTCAAGTGGTAAAATCATTTTCTTAATAACTTTGCAATTTCCACAAAGCCAAATTTGTTATCTTAAAATTGTAAAGAAAAATGGCAATTAGATTGGTGAGAAAGGGATAACGAAGGAGTAATATTTCTGCTAAATTAATGTTTGGCAAAGGGTACAATAGTGGATAATGAGAATATATACCTCTGCATCTTGGACCAAAGGGACTCTAACCAATATCGCTGAGAGTTTTCGAATCACCCTGCTTACAACTTCGTAATTTTTCCCCTCCAACTTGACCCATTCATTGAGTAGACATAATTGAGGGCCTAGAATTCGATGTAGCTTGATCTCATGTATCAGCTTTTGCAGTAGAATTCTCTTCTCCAAAGTGGAGTTTCTTATTTTTAAGATTCTAAGCCACACACCAAAAATTTTATCCTGATCAAAGGCAAAACATTAAATGGTACATACTGATCAGCATAAAGCAAGTCCTTAAATATTTTGGTCTAAGCCAGGGCGAATTGTACAGGTTAAATGTTACCTGCGCATCTATCTTCACAGCGGCCATGGCAACCTCAGCTCTAGCATTCACAAACCTCCACTGCAACATCCTATTGTACAAAACTCGAAATCGGTGATATTCTTCTTCTTGCACAGGTGACACCTTCTTCTGCCTAAAATACTTTAAAACCCCACTTACACCAGCACCTTTGGAGGACTTAGCCTTGACCCGGGTCCCACAAGATCCTTGTGGCTCCGTTGCCACCATCAACGGCGAAGACCTTCCCGGAGACAACGCCCATGCGGACGGAGAACTCGTGATTGGTTTTGATCCCTTTGTCGCAGTACTGGAATTACGCGAACTGCCACGCTGCAAGAACCTAACAAACCCATCTGATCTACTCTCTTGATGATTAGGCTTCTTTTGCATGCTTGAAATGACGGTTGCAGGGTTCACGTTCTCTTCGTTTCTTTGGATTCTTGATGACCTCGTGGTCGACTTTGACCTATTAGCAAATCTTTGGCTCGAGTTAACTGACGATGCCCTGTTTTCTGGAAGAGTTAGGCCAGGGGTTCCACTTCTACTGCGCAGTAGCCGTGGCGATGGAGGTCTTGCCTCAGAGTGGTGCCGGTGTGTGAAATTAAGGGTTTCCATCTTTTTATTTTTCTGTTGAATTATTGTTAATTCCATACGAAATTGTGGAATGAATAGGTTTTATAGAGAAATGCAGGCTAAGATTTAAAGGAGCAGTGTTACGAAGTTGGAATTATAAGTTGAGAGCACGTTGATGAAGAATAAAATTTGATGAAGTGCATGTCAGTCTGCAATACGGTAGGTGAAGGGAAGACTATTTCTCTCACGTCAAGGCTTTCACGAAGAAGGAATATTTATGAGCTTTTTACATTGAATTTGATATCTATAATATTCAATCATCAGTCAACATTAATGTATAATATTGAACTAGATTAGATAATGTATACTACTGGCGTCAATGTTATTAGTTTTGTACTACAAATATTGAAGATTGAGGTTGTTAATTTTCAACATCCAAAATTTGAAAAAAAAAATCCATATACTTATAATATGAATTGATTTAGAATAATCTTGGATTAATACATTATTTTTAAAAATATATATATCTATATTAGAATTATTTTTTCTCTTATATATATATAAAAGTTACGGTATGTAAGCATTCAAGCATGGTCACTTTATCACCATCAAATATACTCATAAAGTATATATCATATACTTTAAGAAAAACATAATATTAGTTATTAAAATTCCTTTTTTCTGCTGTCAAAAAAGAATTTCTTTTTTTCATTTCATTTTTAAATATAGTTTTTAAAAAATTTTATCAATATTTATTATATAAATAACAAAGATAAAACTCGTATAAATTAAACAAAATAAAAAATTATAAAAATTTACATGATTCGACCCTTTACTTATAATTCACTTATATTCACAAAGTAAATAAGTATTTTATTATTAAAAATTAAAATAAAATAAAATCATTTTCAATAATTTTCAAAATTAACCTAAAAACTTATTGTACACACTTTTTCTCAATAGCTCACAAAAATGTCACAGCTCAAGCTTCACGAAGCCTGAAAGGATTAGTGGTGTGCATCGGGTGCGTGGGATGGTGGTTAAGGCCCTTGGAAACCCTTCCCATTGAGCCAGCAAACGCCTTTTGTGTCAAGCCACAGCAATAGCGCTGTCTTCGGCCCCGGGCGAGCTAACTCGCCTAACTTGCGTGCCAATCAACCAGCCAAACAGTGCACACTTGGGCACGAAGGGGAAGGACTGAGATTTGACTATGAGGAGCCCGTCCTGCATTTTGAAACTCCTAGCCATTACTCAGATTCCTCTAAACCGTCAGCCGTATATGTAGCCCTCCGTAGGTTACTTTTTAGCTTGAAAATATGAGGGACATCCTTTCTAAAGCCTCGTATAGGCTTTGTAAACTTGATGGTACACGTGCATAACAAAGACTTCTTTTGTCTCTACTCTACTAATCTGTAAGGATTGTGTCTCTGTGATGGATTTTTGCTGATACTTGTATTATTGTGTTATTTCTTTGATTGATTTTGCTTAAACCTAAGTTGAAACCACTCAAATCCAAACGTTATTGATTTAACGATGGTTCAAATTTAAATGTGGTTTTTAAAAATATAAATTAAAATTATTAATAATGATTGACTTAAGATTCTTATATAAGTTTTAATGCTTAAATTCACATTTGATATAAATAAAATATCACAACTGATTGAGATATTAAATTGATTCAAACTTTAATTTAATGAAATACCACATATGATATTAAGAGTGAACACTCATCAATTTAATATCATGATTTATTTAATATGTTTGATTTGATTCACGTTTTTTTTAATTTTCAACTGAATTGATCAAATAATTTATATTAAATAAAACATTTTAAATTATTTTATATATTTTTTTGTTTTATTCCGTAACCCAATAACCCATTAATATTCTCTCTCTGTCGCCTCCTATTCTTTTTCGGCTCCTCCTCTACAATCTCTTCAGTCCCAATTCTTCCTCCCAATCTTCCCCAAGCCCGACATTCCTAAGACCCGATGGCTGGCGACGACGCCATCACCGCATCAGGCACACTTCTGAGTCTTCACTTTCAGTTTTTCTTCATCAAACCCTAAATCTGAAAATCCATAAAATCTTAAACACTTAAACCCCCAATCCCAAATCTGAAAAATCTCAAACACTTAAACAAAAGGCTCTATCTTTCTGATTTAGTTCAAATATGCTTCTATTTATTTTTAAAAATTTCAGTATACGTTATTTTCAATCAATAGATTTCATTATTTTATTTTATTTTTAAATTTTATCAATTTATATATCAATATTAATTAACTATAATATTCTTGTTTATATAAAATTGTCAACCAAAATCATTCATGACATGATTTTACCAGTCTAATGGATACTAACTTGCCACTTGCCCTAAATATATCGATTGAAGCAAAGGCACTAGCCCGGCTGATATGCTGCCAAATGCATACTAATCATATTAATATATAAATAATTAATAGTATTATACTTAGTTTTTCTCTATACCTCGAGGAAATTAATCACAATTACTTGCGATTTAGCTATGGTTAAATTATTATCGTGTTTCTTTGAGTATGATATATATACGATGTGACAACTTGGGGTGAGACATTGCATGGTAGGGGGAAAAGATTTACTTTTGTTTTTTGGTTACATTCTCATAATCAAGTTAGTTAAGTGAGTAATTTTGTTTAGACGTGATTTATATATACATCATAATATGTCTGCAAAAGTTCAATTTTGGGGAATATTTCATCAAATCGACTGAAGTATTTTGGATTTTGTTCTGTTCGAAAGTTTTCTATAGCTCAATCGGTTTAATGGATTCACTAGATGAATTCAATTTGTTAAATTGTTTATATTTTCAAACCTATTTGACCAAGCAAAAGATAAGAGACCCACTTTTATAGTTCAAAGTATAATAGGATTAGGATTCAATATGAGATAAAAAAAAGTTTAAAATTATGTAATGACTCATTTTGTATATAAACCATAACCCTAGTGAAATTAGAATTTAACTTTTCACGAATTTAACTTCTTTCACTGATTACACTAAATTGTAACTATCTAACTTCACTTATTTTCCAACACCTTTAATAATTCTTTAAGCCAAAACTTCCTTAAGCACTTCCTTAAGCATTGACCTTTGAAACAAATTACCCAACAATACATAACGAATCAAATGCAGTGCAACACTCGTTTTCACAAACGGTCAATTCACATGTATAGCTATCAAGCAAATGATTTTAATTGACTTCGATGGACTTCCATAACCCTTCCTATTCACTAACACTAGCAAGATTTTTCACCCTTAATCTTCTACATTATAAGAACGTTTCATCATTTTCTTAGCAAATGAAATTTAACTATTGTAGCTACCATCCCATATGCACTATTCTCATCCCTCCGAGGCCTCATCTTTAAGATGATACAAATCATTATGCAAATTCCTCCTCATTAAAATCATGTCATCTTATGTGACTTTTATCATTCCATTATTGACAAAATATCCATACACTTAGAATGTAATAGGCTTTAATGATAATTAAATTTTTACACATTTTACTACTATTCCAAGACCATTCAAAAGGTGCACAAGCCCATCAAAAATTTTCATTCTTACTATTCCAAGACCTATGACCTTCACAATTGACTTATCACCCATAGTTAAATTCTTGACCACACCTTCTTGAAACAAATTAAAATAATATTGTTGAAAACGTGCAAGAATGACACAAATAGAATCTAAACACTAGCTATCATTAGATTCACATTCATATCTTTTGAGATTGTAAGGACAGTATCACAATCATTATCGTTGATAACAAAGACACGCATCTTTATTTTCATTATCTTTATCCTTTTTGTAATATATCCATACCTTTTGCATCAAAAGCTTTAAACATTGTCGAATCTATACTTACCACTGTTAGATACTTTGCTTTTGTTACCTTAACCCCTAATAACGAGTCAACTAAATCTCTACCCCTTCTTTATTTTTCTATCAAGCTTCATGGGACATTAATGGTGTTTGTGTGCATTTTAACGTTATCGTATTATTCTTGCAAATCAAAAATTTTACAAATAACTCATAAGAGTCCAAAACCAATACGAGAAATGCCTTCACCTTTTCCTTTACCTTCACATCACTTCTTTCAACTCATCAATGATCCCATCAAACTTGTTCATACGCTTCATAAGGCCTCCGTTCTCTATCATTTTCAAGCATCACAAAACTTTTGCCTAAGTCGTAATTTGTTGAAAAGACATTTTGTCAAATAAACCTTCTTCAACTTTGCCCATAACTATAAAGTGAATTTATCGTCAATTGACATAGTTAAACATGTTATCCCCTAAGCAAAGCTAAATAGTGTTAACACATCTTTCCTTTAACTTTGCCCATTTAATATCTTTCATACCATTTGATTGCCTTTCTCTTTCCTTAACAAGGGGCACATCAAATCTTGTTGCATAAGTAAATTTTTAATCATTTTTTTGACATTGTGCAAGACTAGTCTTCCTGTCGAACTTTTTAATTGAGAAATTTATAGAACTATTAACTTTTGGCACCCTTTTGTTGAACGATGATTTATCGAATTCAAGACTTTGATATTAATTTGTTACTAAAATTGTCCAAGAAACAACAAAAATAATATTAAGAGAAATCAAGTAAACACTAAAACACTAAAATTTTCATAATTTGGCCTCTTACCTACTATTGAGAAATTCTAGTACAATAAAATTTCTCTCCATGATTTTCCAAATCAATAAAAAAACCCTTTATACACCTCTGTTAATAGTCTTGTAAGAACACTCATCTACATCCACTTTAGCTCCAAATAAAGTAAAGACAGTGTTACAAAGTCTTGCTTCTTAAAGGCTCCCAAAAGCATTATTTAACATTGAAGGTATAAAGATCCACTTCAATACACAAAAGTTAAAAGTATAATAGGGTTTGAGCTCAATGTAAGATAATAGGTTTAAACTTATAAAACTACTCAATATTATATGCAAAGGAAAATTCTAATCAAATACGACTTCAAATTCTTATTAAACCAAAATTAATTCAACAGTATCAGACATAAAAAATTAGATACTTGCCTCGCCTTGCCTCAACACCTGCATGGCACGGTGTCGGCACTCACCTCGCCCTGGTGTGAGGGCCAAGACATACGCTTGGCCCTGCTTTGTGTAGGTTCCTCGTATAGCCAAGACACTTGACTGACCCAGCTTTGTGCAGGTTCCTTCGCATCCTAAGCCCCCAGACAAAAAAGAAAAAGAAAGAACTAAAATAAGCGAGAGAAAATGATGGGCCATTGTCATTGTCTCGAGTCCAACGGGATAATTCTTCGAGGTTTTAGTTTAGGATTAGTTCAGGTTTTGATCCCATGTGTAGTATCCACTGGTTACGGTCTAAATCATGAGATCAACCCTATCGATTAATATCCATTGGTTACTCCGAGGCAGTCATTGGGTATGGCAAACTAATTTTAGAAGAATGATCCTTAAATCAAGTACTAGTACTATTTTTCTTTGCTTCAGCGCATTATAATACTGTATATATTATGGTTAAAAATACGTTACAAAATATCCCTTCTAGTTATTTTGAGAAACGAGAGCAGATACATTAATATGTCAAACGTGTTCTATGAATTTAATGAGATTTCATCAATTTCTTCAATTTGGAGGAGGAATAAATGAGGGTTGCCAATTAATCCAAGTTAAACGCATGGTGAAACACTTGTGAAGAACCCAATTCTTGGCCATATGCATTCTCTGGCTGGTGTTTTAATGTTCTTTATTTAATGATTGAGCAATGTTATAAGGGTATCATCATTTTTTTTGCCTTTGATTGCAGAATAAAATTAATATCTAGTACACATCTTGTGTGTTTTACCTACAGAATTTTGGCTATCTTCAATGCACCAAAGAATATTCATTGATTTTTTATGAGATAGTATTTAATAAAACTCTCTAGTGGGTTAGAAAAGGAATGAACACGTAAGCATAACCATTAAAAGGTGTGATTTAAGAGGGAATGAAGAGGAAACCTGCATTCGTAGACTAGTTTGGCAAGAAATCCTATAGCCATTAATGTGAGATTTGAAGGTTAAAAAAAGAAACAACACCTCCACACGTGTTTTCACTAACTTATCAATTCTAAGTCTGTTACTTTGGCATTAAGGTTGAAAGAAATTTTTATAACGAAAATTCATAAATTTTAAGTGTTTGAACGAAATTCTAAATTGCTTTTGAATCCAACGTTTTAATAAAGTGGTGGACAGTGGTGCCTACTTGAACTATTGGGAATCAAAGCAAGGAAACCAAATAACATAATTAACCTAGTAAGGTGTTTCTTTTCTATTGATGATAAAAGAAATGTGGTTTAACCTTGAAAATTAAGGTAGCCAACAAGAGTATATTTGATTTTCAAAATGGCTTTAACTTTAACCAAAACGACTCTTCCATGTTATATACATAATTAAAAGGGCACCAAACTTTATACTCTTCCCAAGCTATCTCCTTCACTCCCTTATGTTCAATTACCAAATACAATTGGAACCGAATTTGCATGTAAAATCTAGTATAATGACTATGTGGTTTTGAATCCCAAAACAAGATTTGAGAGTGAAAGTTTGAAACTTAGATTAAGCAATAGGCATTGTCCATAGTGGAAGATGAACAAGTTACTGAAAACATAAAGACATGCAAGAAATGATGAAGGGCCAAAGTCACGTGCACAACGCAAAATTTTTATATGAAGTGGCTGAAATTGTAGCATTAGGACATGCTGTAGCTTTAACCATCAAGTATAACGCTACTTTTAATGAACACTTTCTTTCTGGTTATGTATCAAAATTGTAGCAGGAGTTAACCATTTCATTCACATAGATATAGCTCCACTGAATTTCAAGATCTTAAAGGAGATTCCCAATTTACTAGAACTAGACTTAACATCTAGAACCAAGATATCTACAGTGGCAGATTTTCATCAGTTTAAGCTGGAGACAAAACCTGACTAAACAGTCACAGCCAAACGTACCTAGCTAACAATAGGCATTTCCGATTGATTTATGGGTTCGGAGCCATCTTGTCATATCATTCTGATACAAGATCATGATTCATGAGGAATCAAAACCTAGGATCTAAACCCCTCTCAAACTAGCTCCCATCGTACCCCTTTTTCCACCTTGTAATTTGTTTCTGCCAATTCTTTTATATATATATATATATATATAACCCAAACTTTTTTATTTTTTGGTTAAACTCGTGAGAAGGAAAGAAAGAGTGTATGAAACAATGAATTCTGATTGTGACTTGGCATTACCTAATTTGAGGGTAGAGAATTTACTAAACCGTGTTTTCACGTTACTCTTTACAGGGAACCAAATCCTATAAAGATAAACTGAGCGAAGATAGGAAAGAAACATATTGACTTCTTCACCGACTGTGCAAACAACTATACACAGGTAGCAATGACTGATATAAGCTAATCTTGAGTACCCAAACTAGAACAAAAAATGGGTTCGAGGAACTCTCTCTCTCTCTCTATTTTTTTAATGATAAAAATTAGGGAAAGCTGTTGAGCTGAAACAGCTGTAGTCCTGAGTCCTGTAAAAATAACAAAATAAGTGCAGCTTCATTGTACTATAACTTCTTTTCATGAAGCTCCCATAGAAACAAAGAAAACAAACTCATGATCTTCAACAAAAACAATGGTCACATTAAAAATGCAGTTAATTAGATAAAGACACGTTTATGCTTGCACCAAATAACCCACTTTTTCTCACCATTGAAGATAATCCTTGTTTCTTTTGTTCTTATTACTATAATGGTGTAGTTTACAATGCTAAGAACATTACACATTCACGGACGTTACGCAACCACACTACCAAGAAGAAAAGGAAGAGATATACTGTAGAAATTAAATTAAATTACCTAAGGCTTTAAATAAATTAACCACTGTGTAAAAAAAAGATAAAAACCACAGTGCCAATTTATGAAACTGACCTATAATTAAGACGAATCCAAGCAGCTTTAGTATATACAAAAAGCATGAAAAAATTTCACTTCTCAATCCTTCATGAACATCTCATAACTTTTTATCTTAACTTTTTTACCATATGCATCAGAACTTCCTCGGAAGAGACATTCCTGCACTGGGCGCCGTCGAATTCTCCACCAGGCTAACTTTCATCATCATATTCAGGAGCTGGTAAATTAAGATCGAACAATTGAGCAGCAGATGATTTCTCAGGAACCTTATCAGCAACAGCTAAGTAAGTAAAATGACTTTTCTTGTGCCCACCAAGTGCTTGACCCGACTGAAACACCTTGTCACAAAACGGGCACTCAAAGATTCTTTGTTGTTCAATCTGATCACCACCACCAGAACCACCACACTCTTCTCCTTCAGCTTCCTCTCCTTCTTCGATAGAAGCCCTAAAAACCTGCTTGTTCTTATGACTAGTTCTATGCCCACCCAAAGCCTGGTGAGATTTAAAAACTCTGTTGCATGTCTCACACTTGTACTTTGGGTGAGCTTTGGCACCAGGGTTAGTGACGCAAAACAAGTCATCATCATTATTCTCATTTTCATCCACATCGTAGTCACCGTCACCGTCAAGTTCTTCTTCATCGTCTATGGACTCATAATAGACTTCTTTTTGCTCTTTTTTAATAGTAGTCCAACTATCCCTAGAAAGCATCAAAAGACACATCGCAGCATCTTCACTAGATAAAGTTTCAGTTTCAGCGGGGATTACTGGAATAACAATCGAACTTACCGAGTCCGATGGTGAGCCCACTATGTTCAACACAACCTTACGAAGTCGTTTGGATCTTCTCCCAGTTGGATTCCTGGGAGACTCGGTCTCGCTAGAAAGTTCAGATCGATAAGGCTGCATGTGATTAACCTCACTGAAAGGATCACGACTAAGGGCAGAAGAAGGAGGTGGAGATTTATTATTGTTGGGTGGTGGGGTTGAAGAAGAGGATGGGAGGCTGAGTTTTGGAGGAATCGGGAGTTTAGCCAAGTGAGATCTCATATGACCACCCATGGCTTTGCCACTGGCGAACCTTCTGTTGCAGATCTTACACGTTTTGCTTTTCTTCTCCATGGCAGCAGCGACAAAATAGTAAGCGAAACGAATAGAAGAAAGAACTCTCACAAGAAAAAAACCAAGGCCAGAAGACGCTACATATATTTGGGGGAAGAGAGTGAGTGAGTGAGGGAACTTAAAAAGGGGAGTAGGTAGCAACCATTCGTTTGGCGAATGGGCGCAAAACAAGAAAGGCCAGAGCGACTCCGATCTTGCCAAAATTAAAAATCACCTACGTGTGTTTTTTCCAATTTATTAAATTATTATTTTTTAAATAACTGTCATCATAAATTCCTAGCGTGGCAATGAGATTCATAAACGTTTGAACATCAAAGACAGGAAAATGTATATAAGTCACTCCTAATTGCATGACTCACCTGAATTAAAAGCTTATACTGATAAAAATAATCATGTGATTATGCTAATATAAACATGAATGCTAAAAAACAAATCAAATATGACATAATTCAATATTAGAGAATATGTAAAAAGCTTATGAATTTAATACTTTAGTACATATAAATAAGATGATCAACCCTCAAATGCCTCCTACAATTGAGAAAGATAAATGGATGTCAATTATTAAAATAGTTCCATTTCAATCTAATATCTCTTATTATATTATAAATTTTTTGTCCCTAGCTTTATTAACATGTTTATATTTATATTTCTTAACTTTGAAGAACATCAATAATGATTTTTTGTAATGGGATTCAATCTATTAACAAACATTTTTTTTTTAGAAATTTATCTAAAAGAAAGTTACCTATAAAAATAAAGTGGTTAATTTTTTTAGGGTTTTATCTTTTTCTTTTTAAGCATTGAAGTTGAAAATAAAATAAAATTTGTCATTTTTCATTTAGGATGCGCAGATAATAATTCTTTGACTTTTGACCATTATTATAATTAAAATATTGGATACGCACTTATCATGTGTGATCTTGAAAATTTAGTTACTTTATTTGTAAAAAAAAAAATCTTAGTTTGTGGATTGTGAATAATATCTGTATTTAAAATTTTAACATAATATCTAAAAAAGTGTTTAAACTATTGAAAAAAAATTCAAATAAGTTATTATGGTTAATGATTGATTTAGCTAAAATTTTATTTGTCATTTTATGTCATATGGTATTAACGTGACATGGTTATGATATGAAAATATGATATGTTGATATATTATAATTGATGATAA
The DNA here is from genome assembly GCF_002168275.2 of Theobroma umbraticum. Taxonomy (NCBI): domain Eukaryota; kingdom Viridiplantae; phylum Streptophyta; class Magnoliopsida; order Malvales; family Malvaceae; genus Theobroma; species Theobroma umbraticum. Next base: position 5,128,229 of record NW_018397261.1, read on the forward strand.
TATTACATATATATTCATTTGATATGATAACATGATCCTATGGTATTTTTTATTTTCTACATCAACACTATTTCAACCTAATGTAAATATAAAATGACAAATAATAATTAGTTCATCATTAATTATAAAAGTTTATTTAACTTAAAATTAAAATACAAAAACTTGATTAAACGTAATAAAAAGTAAAATGATTAATAATTTTTAGAGTTTTATTTTTTTTTTAATCATGAAACTTGAAAATGGAATAAAACTTGTCATTTTTCATCTACCATATGTGGATGATAATTCTTCGACTTTTGACCATTATATGTTATAATTAAAATATTAGATATGCACTTATCATTTGTAATTTAAAAAATTTACTTACTTTATTTGTAGAAAGATTTTAGCTGTGCATGACATGTGCGTGTGAATAATATTTGTTTTTAAAATTTTGGTTAAAAATTCAAATAAGTCTCTGAATTATATAAGAAAAATCAATTAAATTCTTATACTTTTATTATATTCAATTAAATTTCTGAATTTTTATTTAGGATCAAAATAAGCTTTCATTAACTTTTGACTAACTTTCATTTTTTAATAGTTTAGTTGGCATTTTTATACCATGTCATTTACTATGTGACATGTTGACATTTGAATTTTTTTTTAAAAAAACCAATCAAAATTTTGTTTATAATGGGCATATAACCAAAGGTATTGATAGCCAAGGAATCAGTATAGTGAAATATTCGAACATGGAGAGGCCCTTAAGTCACGACAAATGGGACTGAAGGTGATATTCAAATGAAAAGAGGAAGTGGGTAAGAAGGGAGGAAAAAGAACCATATACAAACAAATTAAAAGAGAAACTATATACCTAGTGGCCACTGTTAGATTCTCAATGATAAAGGACCCAAACTCTGAAATGGGTCAAAACAAAAGTAAAATGAGTGCTCTTGGAGATTTTTGTAACAGAGGCTCCTAAATAGGTGAAAACCTCTGACATTGATGGTGAGCTTCTAGTAAAGTTTGACAGATTATAGGAAAAGCTGATATGATCTCAGCCAAATGGTGAAGCATTTTGGGCTGCACTTCCTAAAGCATCTGATTTTGCTAATATGAATATCAAGTGGCAGATGATGTACATGGCAAATAATGTGGCAATAGTTCTTACTACCTAAGAATTGTGTGTTTACTTTTTTTTGTCTCGTCATATGTCTAAAAATTATTGAGCGAGAAATTTGAAAAAAAAAACATCAAATTAAGTTTTCATTATCATCCTATTTCATGTTTAACCCTAATTTAGGGTTTTTATTAAAAAATTAAGAAATGATATGAGAAAAAAAATCCCTAACTTTTATTGTGTTTAAAAAAAATTCTACTATAATTCTCAAATAAAATCTAATGCCATTCTTATATAATTTGATTCCAAAACACACCTCTTGAAAACTTAATACTAATTAATTAGTTCCTAACAGATAATTCCACGTGGATACAAAAACCAACATTAAAAAAATCTGATTCCAATGAAACTGCCTAAAATTTTCACAAAAATACTGAAATAAATGAAAAAAATTCATTACTTAAAATAAAATAAAAACACAACAAAAAAATCATCAAAGAAACTTAGAAAAATTTTCATCTTGGAAAGTTTGTTCCAAGGCTTGAAGGAATATATGTTGCTTCCAAAGGCCATTGCCCTTGCTTATATGTCCCAAATTCTCAACAAAACAGCCTAACTTGTGATCTGAGACTTGGAATTGGGATAAATCGCGTCAGGAAACTGAAATATCGTAATCACTAACAGGCATCTGTCTACGATTATAAATTGTTTAATGGGGCATTGTGAAAAAGATAAAGAAATCATGAATTTTTTGGGTTTTTTTTTCCTTTAAGCAAATTGTTTCAACTTTTTTTTCTCCATGTGCAATCCAACTGCTTGCGTTGATTGCCATGTATAGTGGTATTTTTGGAAACAGATTACCATTACTTAACTATTTAACATAATAATAACCTAAAATTAATATTTAATGCACTCAATGAATAAATGGCTTACCAGCGGTCTGCTCCGCCTCATCTGTTCAAAATCTACCCTTCCACCACCTCCTCCCCAGATTCTGACAAATCTCCTCTTAGTGACATCAACGAGCTTTACTAGAAACTAAAAAACCTATGAAACCTTGGAAAGCAGAGTTGAGCAAAGTATCAAGATAATGGACAAGTGCGCCCACTATCTTCACTGACAGCACATTGATGATAAGAGTATTCAATTGGTCAATCTTACTTTGATTGACATTGTGAGAGTGCTTGAGAAAGAATTTTCTGATAGGGCAAAGAATGCTGACCAACGGGCCCCGTTTCAACGGCGGGTCAAGAATGCTGCGACTACCGATTACTCGGATGGCTCTGGTAACTCAGATGGCTTTGGTGGCTCTGATGGTTCAGGCAGCTTAGATTGGTTTTACTTTAAGATAAAATTCTCTTTATTTTTAAGTTTTGATCATATGTAGATTCATTGATTTTATTTTGTTTCAAATGCGTAAATAGTATTAATAATTAAAAATATTTAAAATATCTATTTTCTTTTCAACTCTTTTTCTTTTTTAGATTAGTCAATCATTTGATAGGAATTGGCGCTCTTTGATTAAATTCGATCAACTGGTAAAGAGCTTCTTTTGAACAAAACAGAAAAAAATTAAAAATTATAATTTATAAAATAATAATTTTTAAAATTAATGAAAAATAAATCTGTTCTAAACATATTACCATGTCGTGAACTAATAAAAATATTAATGATTGATTACTATTAAACTTATTATATCCATTTAAAGATATTCCTTTTAAATGAATTATGTATTTTCAATACTCATGGACTCCGCATAAAATAATAGTGGAATTATGATCAAAACTCATAAATGTAAAGTGTTTTACCCTTTTCTTTATCAAGACTCAATGATATGATACCTTAATGCTTGAGTATAAAAATGTTCAGATGTGTCAAGAGGGATTTTTGTGTCCTGCTCTCTTGTTCTGACTTGCTGCTAAGTTTTTGGTAGTTTTTTTTAAACCTCATATTAAGTTTTGTTTAGTAAGCGAAAAATAAGAAATTTTTTTTGTGTAAAATATTTTAAGGAAAATTTAATATTTTTTATTGTTTAAATAAATTTTTAAAAACATTTTCTATTATTTGAATCATCTTGTGAAAAATATTTTTCATTAACGACTGGCACACTTATTTGGGTATTAAATTAAGAATGGAATTGAAATGAAGAAAATCAATATTGATATTTTTTAAAATATTTAACCACATATTATAACGAAAGTAAACTCTAATTTTATATAAAAATTTTCAGCTCATCATTTTTTTTACCATAACATTATAAAAATATTAATATTTATCAATTGTGTAAATCATCTAAAACTTATATATATTTATAAATATGTATTCATGACGATAATTGAAATATTTTTTGTTATAATTATTAATAAAATTTATTTAATTTATAAATAAAAATATTAATTATATTAAATGATTTCATTAAAAAATATATTTTTTAATTTCTCGTCAACTTACCATGACAATCCTGCAACAAAGAGTTTCCGATTGGGAAAAGGATGAGTGGAAGATGAAAGAGATGAACAATAGAACTGCGACGTCGAGTAGGTTGGGTTATCAACTATTGTTGAAGATCTTCTAGCAATGAACCTAATACAGATTTTCTTCATTTCTCCGCCAAAGATTCACCACTCTGTTTTGCTTCCAAGCACTACTTATTTCTTTTCCGTCTGCTTGTTGCTCGATCTTGTTTATTGACAAAATTATGATAAATGAATTTCCCCTATATATATATATATATACTTATTATTAAATTTATATATTTAGATAATTTTGACGATAAATTTGTTTGAAGAAAACAATAATTTCAACTATTTTATATTAAATTATTTATTAAGTTTTTCCAATTTGAGATAAATAATTATAAAAATTTCATTTCAATTAATGATATGAAAGAGTCATAATATTTAAAAAATGTACAGATTCTGTTCAGTAAATACTTAAATTAAAATTAGTTAAAGTACTCAACAGATCTATTGTATTATTAAGTTTTTGATCAATCTAATCCATTTACCAATAACTGAATAATTTAGTCAATGTGTTTTGAGATTTTACGCAATTAAACCCCTTTACCTAACTCCATTTAAAGATGCTGACAAGTAAAAAATATTTTGCCTTTTTTTTTTCTTCTCTTTTGTCCATAACTAAATCGTTTTGATGAGACTACTAAAAGCAAATTTAAATTTTTTTTCCCATTTTTCCTTATTTCCTTCTCTAGCTCTCTTTTCTCTCTAGACTAAGGTTGAGCTTCAAACCCAAAATTCAGTCGTCAATAGTTGTTGTTGCTGACTGTCGACTGCCAATCTCTAGTGGTAGGAAAATCCAATAAAAAACACAAAAGAGATTTTTTTTTTCACTTTTTTTCATGTAGTTTTTTCAAAATCTATCTCAATTTTCCTATATCTTAACAGGTCTTTATATTATTAAATTTTTCATCAATCTAATCCGTTTATTTATAACTAGTTAATTTAGTTCATGTGCTTTGAGATTTTATACATCATAATTTCATATGTAAATTATATGAAAAACCTAGAAAAACTTACAATCTCAGTTGAATTATATTAGATCCTCCCATTAGGAACTAAAAAATAAAGCTAAAAAAGTAAACAAAAAAAATTTGAATTACCCCTTAGCTTTATTCAAATAATTCAATACTAAAACATTGAAAATGGCATGCTAAGCTCTACTTCCACTTTAGCTTTAACCAACTAAGAGGTAATAAAAAAATGGAAAGTAGTAAAAGAAACAAATTTATGAAGATACCACAAAAAATATTTAAGAAACAAAGCAAAGGGCAAAGCAATTTGCTAATAGATGAAGCAACCAAAAATTATCTACATATGAAAAATTATATATATACAGAAACGAAATCAAAGGACAAAAGCACCATAAACTTTTCTACGTTAGATTGTCAAGCAATTAAAGTCATCTCACTCCTACAATTAAAGGAAAACAAAATAGAAAACATTAACTATCATCAAGTAGAAAAAAAAAAAAGAGAGAAAAATTAATGAAAAAGAAAAATAGAGACAAAAAGAACATAATTTACAATAAAGTAAATCTGCAATCCAAAAAAAATATACAGAGAGATGGATAGAAAGATAGCAGAGAGAGGAGAAGAAAGAGGGGTTCTTGACAGTGGCCGGCGACGTGAATGGCAGCGAAAGGAGAGAAGGCAGATGTTCTTTCTTTATGTGATCGTAAAGTTTAAAGAAAAGACACCTTTGATGTTTACGGAACCTTACACCTTGCTCTAAAAAGGGGAATTTTTTAATGAATTGAGATCAGGGTTTTAATTATAGGGGAAGACAAAGAATCAAAGAATTTAGGGTCAGTGTTTCAAAAGAATTGGAGCTTTTTGAAGTTTGAATATTGAAAGATTTTGACTCTATTTTTTTTTTGTTACATTTAAGGGGATTTCCAATTTAAGAGAAAGAGAGACTATAGACAGTAAGATGCAAGGGTGTTATATTTTAATTACAGCAAAGAAACATAAAAGGTATTAATTTTTTATAAGTTGCAAAGTAAAAAGTACATCTAAATTTTAAATTTTAAATATTGTGGCAAATTCTTTAAATGCAAAAATGAAAGTGCAGTTAAAATAGTGTAATTAAAACCCATGTATGTTGTAGTTTTTTTTCGGGTTTGAAATTTAAACTTTGATTGAGTTTGAATTCATTATTGGAGTTACTTATAATCAAACAAAATTAAGTTGAATTTAAATGTATTTTTATATGAAAAACAAGTATAAGATTTCAAGTTAATAACGAAGGTTTTATGTTAACTTAAGATGTAAATGAATCAAGTTGAGCCGAGCTTAGATTTGTTCAAGCTTATTCATTTATGAGGAGACATGTTCGAGCCAGATTTGAGTTTGAATAAAATTTTGGATTTCTTGTTTGATTTCAGCTCCATTAATTTTTGGCGAAAATTGAGCTGGGCAATAAAATTTTTATGAGTAATTTCATTTAAATCTTTTCTAATTTCAACTTTTTTTCATATGATGCATTATGATTTTTTTCAATTAATACCTTTTGAATATTTTTTTTCAACTAGTATCTTGTAGATAGTTTTTAGATCATAAAAGATTAAATTGTTAATTTTGTTCTATAAAATTATCCAAATATCCTTACTTCAATGTTAACTTATTTATTCACACTCAAGAATTTTTTGTAATTTTATTAAATAAATTTAGTAGCTTAATTTTTGTGAGAATAAAAGTTATCAAACTGCTAATTAAAAAAAATTATAGCATTCTAATTGAGAAAAAAGAAGACATAAGTTTTAATGTGTAAAAAATAAAAATTATAAGCGGTATATGTGAAATTTATCTAATTGTCATTCAGATAAATAATTTTTTCCAAATATCGGTTACTACATACAAAATTTGAACCGGGCTGAGAATATCCTGGCTATTTGGGCCCACCAAACTTTATAGTCCAATTTCAGGCCTACCATACCTAAACCGACTTAAAAAAATAGACGGTCAAGATTTTATCTGAATACACCATAACAAGCTTCGTGGGAAGTCGTCTTTGGTGTGAAGTAGACCCGGGTACACACTACCATTCCTCGTTCCCGCCTTAAACACTCCCTACTCACGGCTGCCGGTACTGTCACTTCTTTCCTCTCAGTTTTCACCGCTCTAATTTGCCGTTTCTTGTCCTATCTCGTCTCAAAATTCTAGGGTTCTCACGATCGGGAACCCTAGGATACAATCATGAGTTATTCTAGGGTATTACCCGATCAAATCTACGGCGGACAAAGATCCGGGGCGGGTACCATCAAGAGGATCCGGTTAGAAAACTTCATGTGCCATAGTAGTCTCGAAATCGAACTCTGCGAGGGGGTTAATTTCATCACCGGTCAAAATGGAAGTTCGTCTTTCTCTCTTTTTTTATGTCCGTTACTTTCGTAGAAAATGATTATTTTTTTTTGGTTTTTGAAAAAAATTGTAACGTGAACGACATGCCCTTTGGTTTTCTCTGTCCGTAGGCGGTAAGAGTGCGATACTGACCGCTTTATGTATTGCGTTTGGCTGCCGTGCTAAAGATACTCAAAGGGCGTCTAAGTTGAAAGAATTTATAAAAACTGGTTGCAGGTTTCTGTTTTAGTTTTTTGTTTTTCAATTTTTTATTAGTTTAGTTTTTTTTTTTGAAAAATCATGGATAATCTATTGATATATCTGTTATATTTTTTAATTCTCAGTTATGCTATTGTTCAAGTGGAAATTAAAAATGAAGGAGTGGATGCCTTTCGGCCAGAAATATACGGTGATTACATAATGATTGAACGCAGGATTTCTGACTCGACAAGCTCCACTGTTATGAAGGATCGTCAAGGTTTGAATCATTTCCTTGTGTTAATAATTTGTTGACCCAAGATTTTTGTCAAATGTTGTCTACTTGTGTATGTGTTGGAGTATACAAGATGGTCATGAGTTTCGTTTATTTCGTCTCATGTTATTTGTTCTTGTTTTGGTTGCACATGTGGGGCTAAATGATTGAAGCAAGAGGTGATTGTATTTGCTTGATCTTGTTTTACTTCTGAGGCATTGTACAGGTAAAAAAGTTGCTAGTCGAAAGGAGGATCTTCGTGAGCTGGTTGAACATTTCAATGTGAGTGTTTGGCCTAACAAGTATGCTTTAACTTTCTTACTGGTGATTCTTACCGGGCTAAATTATACTTTCCTGTGAGCTCAAATACACTCATATTTTGAAATTTTGCACTCGACCTCCTGTAGATTGATGTTGAGAATCCATGTGTTATTATGAGTCAAGACAAAAGCAGGGAGTTTTTGCATTCTGGGAATGACAAAGATAAATTCAAGGTAATGTTTATTAACTTACTTGCAACTTTTTATTCTGAAAATAATCTTTTGAGCGTCATGCTGACGCTTTTTATTACTCAGTTCTTTTTTAAGGCTACGCTTCTTCAACAAGTTGATGAACTTTTACAAACAATCATCAAACAATTGAAGGATGCATATGCTCTTGTTGATGAGCTGGAGACTTTGATAAGACCCATTCAGCTTGAACTCAGTGAGCTGCAAGAAAAGATTAAAAACATGGAGCGTGTAGAAGAGATATCGCGGGAGGTGCAACAGTTAAAAAAAAAGCTCGCCTGGTCATGGGTGTGTGATGTGGACAGGCAGTTGCAGGAGCAAGGAGCTAAGATTGAAAAGCTGAAAGACCGCATACCCACTTGCCAAGCTAAAATAGATTCAATATTGGTGAGTGATATGTCTTACCTAAAACATGTCATAACAACTCGTCTGAGTTGTTCTTTTTTAAATGTCAGTGTGAAATCTTTAAATACGAAGTAAAAGGACAGCTTTGCATTTATTGTTGGTTGGTTAGGCTGATAATGTCTGCCTGAGTCACGATAATGAAGGCTTATTGTCCTCGATTATCTATTATTTTCTTTTAGGAAGTCTACTAAAAATTTAGATCTTGTTTATTGACCTTGAAAAATTTTGATTATTTTGCAGCATAACTTGGAGAAGTTTCAGGAACACTTCTCAAAGAAGAAAGATCAAGTTGCATGTTTGGTGGAAAAGACATCTGTAGTGAGGAGAAGAAAAGATGAATTGTGGGATGCTTTTTGTGTGGTACATTAATGGTTTCCTATCTTTTTGCTCCTTTTTTTGTCAAAAGACAGATCATTCTTTTATGTTGTTAGCCATTCAAAGTACTTTTTCCTTTACTTGCATTATCTTTTATTTGTTGCTAGGCTTGTTATTACTGTAACTAGGTAAGTACCATGTATCAGGTTTTTTTACTTTTATCTCTCTGATGTAACTAGCTGAAGGTGGATATTGAACAAGTCTCCATTATAATTGGTTTAGTCATGTTTGAATTTAAATAGGCAAGCTGAAGTTTTAGTTTTCTTAAAGAACTCTTTCCTTATTATTTCTTGGCCGTTCATGAATCTGTCATCGTATCTTATAATATCTGTATAAGCTTTTATGATCATATGTTGTGATATCATTCATCTGGTCATAGTATTTATATTTCTTGTACGGTTTGGTTTTGTTTTGTTTTTTTTTCCTGAATTTACATCTTTTGTTCATCTTAGGCAACAAAAGAGAAGCTTGAGCTAGAAGAAGAGCATGGCCGCAGCACTAAGCAAATTCAGAAGATGCTGAATAATGTTAGGGTGCTTAAAGAACAAGCCCGTGATATTCAGGAGAAACATTTTAGAAATACACAGGTCTTTTTTGCCTTGTGCTAATATTTTTTCTTCTATGTGACTAGTCTATTTATTTTTGACTGTTTGTAGTGGTGAGGAACACTCTTTTTAATAATTATGTATAGAATTTTGCTTTTGCTCTCATAATATTTATGTATTATGTGTTCTTTCTTCATTTTTGAATTTGGTATGCTGTGAAGGATATTTTTATTCCGTGCTTAAGTACAAGATCCCTTGTACCATTTCCTTCAGCAAGAAAAAGGATGTCCGTTTTTATGTATATAAGTAGAAGATGAATAAGGTCATTTTTATATCTAGACTGGACCCTGGCAGGGCTTAGCCTTGCAATATATAAAGCCAAAGGGCAGTTATTTTATATCTTTCAAAAAAAAAATTTTATATCTGATGCCATGTTTTCAACTTTGACCTTATTTCATGATTGTATAAGAAATCTTTGGTGGTTCTTATTCATGGTAATCTCTTTGTCATTGGTAGCACAAAAAGTATGGTATTTAATGCTTTCCAAGCTTTTGTTCTTATATTAAAGCTTTTCTTCTCATTGCTTCTTGATATATTGAAGCTGTTGTTCTCATTGCTTCTTGACATACTATTTCATCATATTCTTACACTGGGGTTGTCCCCGGTCTATTGCTGATAACCTTTTCCCATCCAATTGAAAATGGCTATACCTTGTTGCTTCTGTTGTTTGAGTCCTTATTTTGTTCGATTTTCCTTATCTATTAGTTGTTTGACAAGCAGTTTGGTCTGGTCATCTAGAGTGGCTGGTGAGTGGATTGTTTAATTTTGGTATACATCATTGAAATAGAGGATTTACCTTTTAATTTTGTTGATCTGCAGGCTGAAGAATCAGAAATAGAGGAACAGATTAAAGAACTTGAATATTCAGTTGATCATGTCAAATCAATACTCTCTAGGTTATTCATTATTTTGTTATTCCTTACGCTCCTGTTCCCGTTGTTATTCTAGATCTGTTTTGACCTTTAAAATATCATCATATTTCAGTTTAAAGGATGAGGAAAATACTTTGTCAGAACATGCTTCAACAGAAGCAGATGTAATGAAGACGATTAATGATGAGGTATAGGGAATGCTAGAGATTATTAACGTGCATATTGATGAGAATTTGCTTTTCCATTTTGACTTTGTGATACTCTTTGGGTTGCATATTTCTCTTTAAATGGTTTTCTTGCAATTGATATATGATTATATAATATAACCCTAGAAGAGGAGTATGCTGCTGTTTTCAAATATCAAAATGTATGCTTGATCTTTTTCTTTCATCTTTGTTTCCTTCATTTGATTTCACACTACCTCTATTCTTATTTTCCAAGGAAGGGCATGCAGTTGGCATTTTTAAGCCATCTTTGTTATTGTTCTTTCGAGCAATGTTACTGTAGCTCAAATTCATTACTGCTCTTCCCAGCAATGCAGTGTAGCTGAAATTCACAATCAGGCAATAACTGCAAATTTTTTTTGGGGTTACTCCCTTCCCTCCCTTTCTTTACAGTCAATATAGAAGTTTATCATGTTTTCATAGTTACTTCCCTCCCTCACTTTCTTTACAGTCAACATAGAAGTTTATCATGTTTTTGTAGCTCTTAGAAGTCTGATGTTGGGACAGTTCAGCTTGTGCTTTTACTTAATGGCCTGTTGGAGTTGACATGGTAGTGCTCTTATGTTGCACAAGTGAAATGACTAAATGACTTATAAAATGGAGTTTTCTTTCGTGGTGATATATGCTCATGTTATGTTTGATAGCTAGATGTCTGCTAAGTATAAACCTTTTATAGTGTGTTTAAATGGTAAAGGTTTTAGAGGATAAAAGATCATGTAACATATAAAGGTTCGGCATTATCTCATGCCAAGTAAAAGTTATGGAATATTCAGAAGTTAATCTATTGCTTAGGAAATATTCTAGATATGATTGATTTTGACTGAAGTGATTTCTTATCCTTGTCATGTGTTCAATTGTTTGGAGGAGTTAGTTTCCCCATATGCAAACTGCTTTTAGTGTATTTATGTGCAGATTAAGTTCTTGAAAATTCAAAATTTGTTTATCTCAATTAGCCTCTAGAGATCCTTTCCTTACACTCACATCATTGATCTGGTTTTCTCTCTTCTATAGATTAAAGACTATGAAAAGAAGCAGCGTGAGATCGATTGTCAAATTCGTGAGCTTCAGCTGCATCAAACCAACAGGGTCTGTGCAACTCTTTTCTCTTTATTGGTCTTTGATAAACGTAGTGATGATGAATGTCTTGTTTTCTCACTGCACATTTTATGGGTGCCTCTGAACTTGTGATTTTCTTCCATGTTTTTTTGACAGGTTACAGCTTTTGGGGGAGATGGGGTGCTTCGTCTTCTACGTGAAATTGAGAGGCATCATCACAAATTTACAATGCCACCTATTGGTCCAATAGGAGCCCATGTGGTAACGGAAAATAGCTACAGAAAATTTTGTGCTCTAGTTGTTTGGTTCCTGTGCCAATGAACTATAAAACTAGAGCTTTATATAATATCTGCTTGTTCATTTGGGGTTGGATGTAGAATGCTGGAACTTTTTAAGCTTTCCAATCTCAAAGATATCCAATTGGATGTTCTTTGTAAATATCTTTACATTGTTTGAACTTTTCTTTTGCCATGGAAATGGTGTGGGCAAGTTGGGGCACATTTAATCTGAAAGAACAATTGCTTGTGGGAATGACATAACATGTTATACTGTTTTGAAGCAATATTAGGATAAATTGAGTTGAGGGATTCTTGTTGAAAAAGTCACTTAGAAACGCTTGTTGATTTGAATCTGGATCCTGTCTTTTCTGAATTTGGAGGGGTTTTTTTTTTTTTTGAGTTATCCTTTTTTTGGGTTTGTGATAAGCACAAATATGTGTCCTCTCTCTGTATCAATGAAAAATTCTGGAGAACTGTTTGGCAACTGTTGTTCGTTTTATGATTATGCACTGCAGACATTGGTCAATGGTGATACATGGGCTCCTGCTGTTGAACAAGCCATTGGGAAGTTGCTCAATGCTTTCATTGTGACAAATTCTAAGGATGCTTCTGCTTTGAGAACATGTGCAAAGGGGGCAAGATATAACTACTTTCCTATTGTCATACATGAGTTTTCAAGACCAAGGTGAAAGGATGAGAATTCTAATTTATAGCACTGATGTTTGAATATAGTTCTCTCTTGATATTTGCTCTTGCTTTTGTTGTAGGTTGAATATACCAAATCACTCGCTTCCCCAGACCAAGCACCCAACTACTCTATCTGTTTTACGTTCTGATAATCCTACTGTTTTTAATGTTCTGGTAGATACGGTAATTTTACATTCTCATAATAATTTTCTAATCTAAATCTGCTATTGTACATATTCTTCCTTTTTAACAATACTCTGGTAATTTCTATTCTTTCTTTTAGAATTTTCCATTTTTTTATTTCCAGTGGGGTGGGTTGGACAGTTTGGCAGGGCGCATGGGCTTGGTTTTTTATTTTTTTTAATTGGGGGAAGGGGAATTCGAACCTTGCTTTTTAGGTAGGGGATCATGTACCAACCAATGAGCCAAATGCTCGGGTGCGGGGGCATGGGCTTGGTTCTTCTTTTGCATACTTGTTCTAAGGAGCCATTGTTGCCCATCAATGTCTTGAAATAACTTTCTATATATTTTCAGGTTAAAGCTGAGAGGCAAGTTCTTGTTAAAGATTACAACATTGGAAGAGCAGTTGCATTTGACCAAAGAATACCGAATTTGATGGAGGTTTTCACCTTAGATGGGTTTAGAATGTAAGTCAAGAATTAATTTTATCTCTCCTTTCATGTCCTTATGCATTATCTTTTTCATTTACTCTTACTGTTTATTATTGGTCCTTTTGGGAACCATTATTTAGGTGAGTGGGAATTGAATTTGGATTTTAAATATAAATATATTGTTTGGAAAGATTTAAAGTAGCAGAATTTGAGTTTGGGCCAAATCTACTACCAATTCTAAAGGGCCCAAATCTAAGATTTCAAATTACTTTGTGATGCTGATGTTTTGTCAAATTCTGCCTAAAGAAAATTTGCTCCTTTCTCAAAGTGTAATAAAATTATTCTAAATCCTGAATTCAAATCTTAGATTTATCCCTAAAATGTATTTCAAATTCATAAATTTTAATTGAAAGACTTGGAATTCAAAAATTTATAATCCAAATTCCAATTGGAATCTAGTTTCCTGTATCAATCTGTAACAAACGATTGCAGGAATGACCAAGTGTGGGCATGATTACTGACATTGACAGCCAGGAAGTACGGGCTTCTTTTTCCTTGATGTCTAAATGTCAAAAATAATGCTTAGGAGTGACGGTTTTTAATATGACCCAATAAATTGATGTGTAAGAATGGTGCATAAGGCCAATGGGTTTTAAAGAATGGATGATTCTTTGTTTGAAGTTTTTTAGGTTCTACTAATTGTTCTATGGGGTCTTCTAATATTTTGCAGCCAAGAAAAAGGAATAGACAGAAGCGAAGAAGAAGAAGAAGAAGAAATCTTATGAGGAAATTGTATAGTATTTTTTCATGAGGTTTTAGGAATGGGTGGAAGAGGATACTTCTTACTAGTCATGCAATTTTTTCGACTGATCCTTACCATGTTTTATGCAAACAAATGAAGATCAGGGTTTTTAGCGATTTACGCCCTAGGATAATAGTCTCTATGGATAAACACTAATTTGAATATAAAGGCTGATGGTCTACAATAGATATTGTGTTTCCATGTTTTTAAACGGCAAATGGAAATATTTAATGTTAAGTTATTTCAGTGTTCCAATATTCAGGTGGTTGAATCAACCATTTTGGGTGTTTTATGAAATCTAGTCTCGCAATGGGCAGAAAAATGAAAATGATTTGACCTTTGAGTTATGTCAATTTAACCTTTGTTATTTTTGACTGGTTTGCACAGGCATGCTTGTGCTTGTGGTGCTTTTGGTTATTGTAAATTGGATGCGTTCTTATGTTATATTTCCTTACCAGCAAAACTTGGATTTTCAGTCTCTGAGTTGGATTTATTACTGACTTCTCAGGTTTTCACGTGGTTCAGTCCAGACAATTCTTCCCTCAAATAAAAAGCTTAGAATTGGTCGCCTTTGTGGTTCTTTTGATGATCAAATTAAGGAGTTTGAAAAACATGCATCAAGTGTTGATGTAGAAATTAAACAGTGCAAGAATAGGAAGAGGGAGTTAGAGAAAAAGCTTTGGGATTTTGACAGCAGGCTACATAATGTGAAGGTAACAATAGTGTGCTAAAATTAGGGTGCAGCCTTTTCTTGTTCTACTTTCTTCTTTCTTTTGTTTTTGTCCTCTCTGTCCCTTTCTTCTCATTTTTGTTTTTTTTTGGAGCTTAGTACTAGTCTGACATTGTGGTACCTTAGCTTTTCCTTTCATTATTATCTATGTAGAAGAACTTTTACATGAGCCTGACTTGTGTTATGGTACTTGTCTCATTCATTTGTCCCCTTGAGGCCAAATGGAGTTCCAGGCTTTTTGGCTTCTTGATGATGTTGTTGATATATTTAATTCTTCAAAGTTACACTGTTATTCAATTTCATGTAATTTGAGAAATGTAAGTAGCATTTGGAGGATTTATGTCTATTATCTTTATATGGTTTGCACAATGTTATATCCATTAGATCTGATAGATAAAAACCCTCAGTGTTGTTTTTTCAGGGTTTCTCCACTTTTTTACACTATGTTTCCTGTCTTGAAAAGTAAATCTGTCTTGTTGTTTACTCAAATCAAGTGTGTGCCTCAATTTGTGCATAGGCTTGTGGGTGCAATTATTACTAATGGCAAAAATTGACTCCATCTCTCCCCTAGTGATACCTTTGATTTTCTTCTTTGTTGTCTCTTTCTCTTTTGGGTCCATATGTGCTACTATGTTAATTTGTTGGATGCTTCATTCCTTTTGTGTTCTGTAGAGAAGGCGCTTGGATGTAGAGCGTGATTTGACGGCAAAGAGCATGAAACTGCGGGATGTGCAGAATTTACTTGTTGCTGAAGCTGGTGTGTCACCTGAGTCAACTACTAATGAACTTCTTCAAGAAATTTCGGTTTGTTCCATGATTGTCTAGGGTATACTTTGTTTTTCTAGTTTAATAATTTGATTAACTTAATAACCTTTTTCAAATGATATCTTCCTCATGTGAATTGTCTTTTAGAATGTTAAAATGGAGATCCAGCGGAAGGAAGCATTGCTAGAAACACTCCGAGAGAGGATGATTGAAGCAGAAGCAAAGGCCAGAACTCTTAAGTTATCATTTGAGGATTTAGGCGGTATTATTACAATAATATTATGCTTATGATTTAGTTCAATTGTGCACATGTTTTTACTTTCATTTAATATACCCTTAATATGAATTATAGAGTCAACAAAAGGGGAGATTGTAGCCTTTCAGAAAGCAGAGGAGGAGCTAACAGAGATAGAGAAAGAAATAAATGCTGCACAAGCGGTCTACCTTCTTTCCCCATCAACTTTTGTATTTTTTGTTTACTTCTGTAATTGCTCTGTAGAAACTTGAATTCAGAAATCAAAATTCTGTTTCAGTTGAGGGCCCATTATGAAAGTGTTATGAATGACAAGGTTCTTCCTCTTATCAAGGAGGCAGAGGCACAATATCTGGATCTTGAAAACAGTCGAAAGGTTGATTTTATGCTTATCTATACATAGCAATCAATTATTTGAATTGTCTTTATGATTTGTAGTCCATGTTATGTTTTGGCAACATTGCAGGAGAGTTATAGAAAGGCTTCTGTTATTTGTCCTGAGAGTGAAATTGAAGCTTTAGGAGGTTGGGATGGAAGCACACCAGAGCAACTAAGTGCCCACTTAAACAGACTGAATCAGAGACTTAAGCATGAGAGCCATCAGTTGCGAGTGGTTTATTTTTAATTTTTATCTTTAAAATACTCAAATATCTACCTACAATTAAATTCTATGTTCTCTTTTATTTTTTGCAGATATTCGGAATCAATTGATGATCTTAGGATGTTGTATCAGGAGAAAGAACATAAGATTTTAAGGAAACTGCAAACGTATAAAGCTTTTCGAGAAAAATTAGATGTAAGCATCACTCTGCTCGATTTGCTCTTGTATTTGACATTGGACTCTATTATAACATTGATGTGGCCAACCTTGTTGCAACTGAGTTTTTATAGCGCTCAAGTTGGTGTACCTTGGTTCCAGTTAGTGTTCATTCCTAAATCACTGCATGGATGGCCACTTCTCTTTAGAGGATTATTAGCATTTTACTTCGCTAGTTTTTCCTTGAAGCTCTGCTTGTTTCAAAAATTTTTATATTATGAAGCTAAATTTTTCAGAGTTGATTCAATTTTATGCCTTCTAAGGTATTTTAGAAATTCATACAGAGCAAGGATATTCTGGTTGTTTTCTCTGGCCCTGCTGTAGAGTGGGGGAACAGGAAATAAGAAACTATTGGAAAAGATGACAATTTGCTGGAGAAAGCCATTTTACAAGGCGCTGGCTTTTGCTGCTGTTTGTCATTGCCCATGGAAGGTTTTGCTGGTTCATTGGTCTAACTCTTCAGATAAATTGTTCTTGAGCATTCTGTCTTGCTACCAATCTTTCATTACTTTTTCTTCTCTGCAATTATAAAGGTTACAACATAAGGAACAATTTGGCATTGAAAGGGAAAGAGACCTGAAAAGAGAAAAGGAAAGGAGGAAAGCTTTTTCTGTTTTTTTTTTGTGGTTGGTGGTGGGCAGGGTTTTAAAGTCAACAAGTACTTTCCAAGAAATAAGAGAACCTTTGATGAAAAAGATTTGTAAATATTTGAAAAATTTATGTGATGAGGAAGGTATGACTGTTGGATAACCTGCTGTGAGGTCAAAGTAGGTACCTTAAAGCTGGGTAGCGTGTATCTGGATTTCATTTCAGTTTTAGCTTTTTGATGTATAACCTTATTAGTATTATATCTGCTGAGTAGAAATGGTAATTTGTTGTTTGTCTTGTTTGGATTTAGCTATAATTACTGGTATGATATAAAGACAATAAAGTGAGTGATATGCAATAATAGCCTGCATTGGCACTTATCAGCTGGACATGTTATTTTGTAGATCTTAGAGGTTGAACTTTTAGGGTGGTTAATAATTGTAATTTAGCATTTGATGTGCAACTTTTTTCATCTGTTTTGTAGGTTATATAGCATTTGGTAATTGTTTCATCATAATATTATTTCTCCTAATTTTAGAATTCTGAAAGAAATGATTGGTGGTTGTTTGTAGTTTTTTTACCTTTTTCCTGCTCTTTGCATTCTTACATTGCAGGCTTGTCAAAAAGCTCTTGACTTGCGTTGGAAAAAGTTTAATCGGAATGCATCTCTTCTTAAGCGCGAGTTGACTTGGCAGTATGGATCGAGCCTCTTGCAATTTTTAATCTGTGTTCTTTAAGAGTGTTTATTTTCTTCTTTTCTTGTTGTGGGAGGCTTCTATTCAATTCCTTAATGCCTAGTTGGTTAATCTTCACATTTAGATTCAATGGCCATTTGGGAAAGAAAGGTATCAGCGGACACATTAATGTTAGTTATGAAGAAAAGACCCTTTCAGTAGAGGTAAGCTATCTGAATTCTACTTGTTCTTTTGAGTGTTAAGTTTTAAATCCACTACTTATGTCTTTGTGCTGGTCACCTGGCCAGTTTGAAGTTGTTTTTCCTACTTTTCGTATTTTATTGGATTTTCCTGATTCTCATTATCCCTTTAACAGGTTAAAATGCCTCAAGATGCATCAAGTGGCATTGTTCGTGATACAAGAGGACTTTCAGGTTTTCTTCTGCTCCATATGCTTTACATACTGTGCTTTTGAACTTCGAGTCCATGGCCATATAAAATTCTCTATTAGTGGCTTCATGACTATTATTAAATCCGAAAATTTGTTTCTTTATTTGGAATATTTTACTTCTGAGTCGTTTAATTTAAGGGTTAGATGAGTTAAACAATTTCATAATTCGTTAATGGTAACTCCACTGCTATATTTGATAATTTGTTGACCAGGAGGGGAGCGGTCCTTCTCAACGCTATGCTTTGCACTGGCTCTTCATGAAATGACTGAAGCCCCATTTCGAGCAATGGATGAGTTTGATGTGTTTATGGTGAGTTTTTTTTTTTTTTTTGGGTGGCAGGGGTGTCATATCTTCTTTTCTTGGTGTCACTTAACATCACCATATATCTTGGGATTAAGTAAATGTGATTGTCCTTCAAGAGGCTTAAAATTGTGGCTGAGAAAATTTATATTATGTTTTTCTCCAGGATGCAGTTAGCCGAAAAATCAGTTTGGACACTTTAGTTGAGTTTGCACTGGCACAAGGATCCCAATGGATATTTATCACACCTCATGATATCAGGTTATTGTTTGTACTTGGATATGTTTGTCCAAATTCTCCTCTTTCTGAGTACTTAATAGACCTCCCACCTTTCCATGTTTCTTTTTCTTTTATCAAATCCTACTCTCTTTCTGCACAGTGACTTTCCTAAAAAAGCAATGAAATATGTTGAGAAATAGTATATTTGGTATTAAATCTTCAATATCCAACAACATTTTTTGAAATTTATAGACCATGTCTCAAAACTCAGAACCTATAAGTTAGCATTCTATAGACTGGAGAAAATAGCATAGGACTGATCTAAAGTAATTTTAAGGTGCTGATCTAAAGTAAAATAGCATACAGTAAAATTTCAATTTGCAAATTGCAAAACAATCCTTTGAAATGCTTTATCATTGGTCCATTTTACATCATGTTTGGTTGAATGGAATAAGCATTCCATTCTGGGTCTATTCTGGATGGAGGTTTATTCCATAGTATGGTTCAAAATTTGAAGGGGAGTGACCATTCTGGTCAATGGGTCTATTCCGGGCCCTTTCCTTACCTTAAGGAATAGAAATACTGTTTTATGGACCATTTTACCTCTAAAAATTTTTTGAATTCCCAACTTCGTCCTTAGCATAGGAGAGAACATATAGCTGGGTACTAGATTCCTACCATCTTTTTTTTGAATGTTTGTAATTTTCAAACATCATTATGCTTAATTTTGAAAATTCAAATTTCCCAACTTTGTCCATGAATAATACCATAATGATGTCGAGTTATGACGCCAGACTACGATTCTTTTTTCATCTGATAGGGAATGATCCAATGCCAAGATAATTATGGACTTTGTTTGAAGATTTTATCAAATTGTTATGGTTCTAGTATGAATTAGAGGTTTGAGTTGATTCATAGGGTCTCAATAATAGATGTCCTATAAAAAATAACAAAAGTAATAGCAAAGACATTACTCTCCTGCCGCCGAATTGTCATCTGTGATAAGTTTGTTAGTGTCATGTTCAAATCCAATATGAAGTAAGTGATGAATACTCTGTTTGTTATGTAGAACAAATTTAACTTAAAAACATTTTGCTGCTTCTGATACAGCATGGTGAAGCAAGGTGAGAGGATAAAGAAACAGCAGATGGCAGCCCCCCGTTCATGATTGCAGTTAGGCAAAACAGATGGCAGCTCCCCACTGACTGTCTATTTAGATGGCTTTATTTTTTTTAGGCATATTTTTCTATGTATTCCATTAAGTAGTCATACTTTCCATATCCCCCCTTTGTTCCTTTTGTCTTATAAAGTTTGTGTTTTGCATTTCTAGCACATATGAAGTTGAATGAATATCGCATGAAAAAGGACAGAAAGGAGGTGTTTTTATGTGTCTCAAATCCATTTATTACTTGGGTTTTGTTTAATTCTAGTTACCCTTCGGGTTATGAAAATTTTGCGTGGATGATCACTCCGGCTGACAGCTCAGTTGAATTTATAACTTTGACGAACTTGATAATGAATACGGCTGTTCAGTGTACCTACGTTTTCCCAAGGCCAGCCAAGAATACTGTACAGTGTACCTGTCTTTCCATGACGGTATAGTGACTTCTGTTAATTTCCTCTATTGTACGACTTCCGATTTACAACTTTGTACAGATCCCAAAGACGTTTCGATTGTTTCTCTGGTAAGGATCTTCACTATTTGTTATTACCCAATTATTTTAATACCTTATTTCTTTTTGTTTTTAATAATTACCGATGAGTTAAAAAATCATGAAAATCTTCATTCTCAGCAAGTAATTGTCTACCCTTTTATTTTTAATCTTCTGATTAGCTTATCAAGAAATCATCATTTTCAATGTTTTTAATGTTCAAATTTTACCAATAACATCCGGTCTACTCAAGTCTTCCCCGTGTACTTTTTAAGTTTCTTACCTAAAGAATTTTCATGTAGTTTTCTGAGTAATGAAACCGTTGAGTCTGAAAATCTTGTTTTCTCAATCATATCTGTTCATATACCGTCTCGAATCAAATGAAGAATGCTGTGCTCCGGCTGATGGGCTTTTCCCCGATGGAGAAATCCATCCTCGTCAAGTCAGAAGAAGTCGTTTTTACCGACGGGGTTAACCCACCTCGTCAGTCATCAAAAAGAAAAAAATAAGAAGCTTTTACGGTTGAAATTTTGGATTATTTTGGAAAGTTGAATATGTGTTTTAACAGTGCAAACATAAAGTTGAGGCAAAGAATTAATATCAGATCTATCTAAAACGCTTTCAACCGATTACCTTTGAAATTAAAATATGACATAACTGATTTGTCTCAAGACTTATCATGTTATTCTAATTAAAAAAAAGGATAAATAAATTGAGAGATATGCTATCCACTGTTGTTAAGGAGTAAAGAGGATTTTTATATTTGATTTTATTTATTGAATTTCTTTACCTCTTGCCTTGCTGGACCCATACAAATTCCTTTTATATTTTTTTGATGAAATGGGTCATATTATAGTTCTCCATAGGCGACTCACATTTCGTTTTAAAGGTGTCGATCATGTTGCTTTGTCCAAAAAGTAGTTTCAGTATATTTAAGAGAATTAACTTTTAATAAAATATGAAAAAATTGACTGCAAGAAGATCTAGATTTGTTGAAAAATGGATTAGAGGAGGAACATAAATTGCGTTTTTATTTAAATGAGTTATAAATAAATATTAAAATGGTATTTATAAATGTTTTTTTTATTCATATACTATATATTGAATGAAATTTTTTTTCTTTACATAAAATTTTAATCAAATGCCTATCAGCATTAATTAACCGAACCGTATTACTTATTACAATGTTGTTCTTTGTGTTCAGCCTGTTGTTGGACAGAGAAAGAAGTTGGTGTCCCACCGGCGAAAAGCGAGATTTTGAAGTTTGGAACGGCTATCCAACGGCTATTTTGACGGGACAACGGACACCCCATGGCATGAGCTAAGCTTTCTTCATGACCCATTCTCTACATTTCCACTATCCTCTCTTCTCTACCCCTTTCTCCTTTCTCCTTTTCCCTTTTCTTTCTTTTTTTTTTTTGCTTAAAGAAAATACATTATCATGTTAGTAAATATTGAATTCAAGATAAAGTATAATACAGACACGTATGTGCATTTGATGAACTTTGATCTATAAAATCTAATTCAGTATGAAAAGTTATTAATTTATTTGATGGAGAAAGTTTATCCATTTTAATAATTTAATTCATTATTTTAGATTTTCATGCAATTACTTTAAGAAAAAAGCAAAATTATTAATGTTACATCAAGAGAGAGAGATAGTAAAATAGATAGTGATTTAAAATTCTTAATTATTTAGATTTCATAAAGATGAAACTAGTAGATGATAAAATGGCATATTATAATGATAAATTTAGCAAAATATTTTTACAATAAAGAAAGAAAAAGGAGCTTAGATTTCGCTTTTGTTAACTGTGATCATTGACAGTTTTCCCCCATTAAATACTAAGTATAATAGTCTAATAATAATCCAATCACCTTTTAATCCCAATCTTATATCCAGCGAAGCAAAGTTCATTTAAAGATGAAAAGCTTACCCCATTAAATTCAAATGAAAGCGTGAGCCCCCAAAATATAGCCTTTTATGGGTTGCCTTTCCTTTTCTCTACGTGTTACTCCAAAAGTCCAAACCCTCTCTATTCCTGCGTAGGTAAGAACAAAATTTTCAAAATATCCAATAAAAACAAAAAGCGAGAACCAAAAGCGCCACAAGAAGAAAAATAAATTGTTTATTTTCAAAAAAACCCGTCCCCACCCCTTCAAGAAATCCGTTGGCCGCATCGAAGTCATAGACTGAACTGTAAGTAAGGAAACTCCGCCATCCCCGTCTCTGTCTTCTCGCGGAGAAGAAAACTGTACAATTGTCACAGGAAAAGAAAATCTGAGCATTGAGATTGTAATTTTGTGGAGTAGGCAGAAGAGGAGAAAGGTCAGAGAGCCAGTGGCTGAAGCTGAAACAGAGCAGAAGAAGAGAAGAGGAAGGCATTGGTTAAAAGACGATGTCTGTTTTGGAGGAAAACCTAGATTCGCCGTTGAAGAAGAGACCACCGAGCTGGTCAGACATTTGGCTCAAAAACACCAAGCCATTAAAGCATGTGGTTTTCGCTATGCAGCTTCAGTCTTTGGCTTCAAAAGACCCCAAATCTCAAACCCTAATCGCCAAATTCGCCAACATCGACCGAACCCTTCTTTTACCCGACGAACTCCTCTTAAAAATCCTCTCAAGACTACCCATTTCGCAACGAAACCCTAACTCCCTCGTCTGCAAGCGGTGGCTCAATCTCCAAGGCCGCCTCGTACGGTCATTAAAGATCCTAGATTGGGACTTTCTCGAATCAGGTCGGTTGATCACCAGGTTCCCGAACTTAACCAACGTGGATTTGCTCAACGGCTGTCTGTTTTCGCCGCGAAATTCGTGGATTCTGTTAACTCATCGGATGGTTAAGATGCAAACGAGTTCGGATTTTTGTTCAAATTGGAAGCTTTTGGAAGCAAATCTATTGCCTGTTGAAGTTGTTGATAGAGGGCTTCAAGCACTTGCCAATGGCTGCCCAAATCTTCGGAGACTTGTGGTAATTAACGCCAGTGAGTTAGGGTTGTTAACTGTGGCTGAAGAATGTTTGACATTGCAAGAATTGGAGTTACACAAGTGTAACGACAATGTTTTACGCGGGATTGCGGCGTGTGAGAATTTGCAAATCCTGAAACTTGTTGGAAACGTTGATGGACTTTATAGTTCGTTGGTTTCCGATATTGGATTAACTATTTTAGCTCAAGGGTGTAAGAGGTTAGTTAAGCTTGAGCTTAGTGGATGTGAAGGTAGTTTTGATGGGATCAAAGCGATAGGGCAATGTTGTTTAATGCTTGAAGAGCTGACTATCTCTGATCATAGAATGGATGATGGATGGTTGGCTGCATTGTCTTTTTGTGAGAATTTGAAGACTTTGAAGTTGTTGTCTTGTAAGAGGATTGATTTGAGTCCGGGTCCAGATGAGTATTTGGGTTTTTGTCTGGCTCTTGAGCGGTTGCATTTACAGAAGTGTCAGTTGCGGAGTAAGAAAAGTGTGAGAGCATTGTTTAGAGTATGTGAAGCTGTGAGAGAGGTTGTTGTTCAGGACTGCTGGGGATTTGATAATGATATGTTCAGCTATGCTAGCGTTTGCAGGTACTGGATTGTTTTCACTTTGTTCTTTATAATGTTCTTTGCCTTTTTTCCCCTTGTTTTGTGGTTTCATGGAAGATGTTTTACTTTAGGAGCTAATGTAGAGTTGGTCAGGGATTCATTTAAGTTCTATATTCTACTTCTGCAGTCCATTTGTGTAGTTGATGTGGCCTGAAAGAAAAAAAAAAGGTCACTTTCTGTTGCAACGATGAGAGTCTCTGGCCATTGATTTTCAAATGCTGAGCTGTGTAATGATGGTCTAATGATTGTTAGCATTGGTCTATTACTACGTTAACTGTAATGTGCAGGTGTGCAAATAGATGTGGATTTGGCTTGTTTGGCTTGGACTGGATAAGTACAATTATGAGCACTCCCTACTTTTACAATTGCCTTTTTATTAATTTGCACATGCTAAATCATATACCTCAGGTAGTGTGCTGTTTTTACTCACAGTTTGCAGGCTAACTAGTTATTGAAATGTGTGATGACGCGTGGTTAGATTCCTGCCTGAAATGTGTGATTTGTAATGTTGTTAGGTAGAATTATGATGAGCATCAATTATTTACAACAACCACCTGGTCTAGGAACTAGAATTCAAATAACCAACATTGTCTTTGATAAAAAGACTTAACAGTCATTTCTTTTTGGCAGGCGAGTAAAGTTCTTATCTTTAGAAGGATGCTCATTGCTGACAACTGAAGGTCTGGAAGCCGTGATTCTTTCCTGGCATGAACTTGAAAACCTTATAGTGGTATCTTGCAAGAACATAAAGGAAAGCGACATCTCTCCTGCGCTTGCAACCTTATTCTCTATTCTTAAAGAGTTGAGGTGGAGGCCGGACGCCAAATCTCTGCTTGCATCAACTCTTGTAGGAACTGGCATGGGAAAAAGAGGTGGTAAATTTTTCAAGAGGACATGAGGCACTGAAATTTCTAGCATCAAAGATTAGCAAACATGGTAGTAAAACATGAGGCACGATGTACTTCTAACATCATAGTAATTTTTCAGTCACCTTCCTTTCTGCTTAAGACTAACTAGGTTAGCAAGCAGAGAAAAAGGGTCATCATGTGACTGCCAAATATTGGTGTAGTTTATTATGTAAAACACTTCTTATTAGCATCCTGGTAGATGAATTTCTGTAGGCTACGTTAACTTATTCCTTTTATCTTCCTTTATACCTTTTCTCCCGCATCTCTTTAGCAGGGTTTAGCAGTAGGGTCTGTTTTAGAGACGATGTACCGCAGTTCTGCAATCTGCACGGTTGTGTAAATTAATATTAGTACTAAAATATCAGAGGAAGGATTCTGGGTACTTATGCTGCTCTTGCTTGTCTGGAAAAATAGCATTCAAAATTATACAAGTAATTGTTTTTATCTTTCGGGTATTTATTCAAAAGTATAGTTTATCATATAGTTATGTTACAGTAACGACTGCCAACGCCACACATAATTATGTATATATATATTGTTTTGGGTTATTCATTGATTGTTTTAGTTAATTTATCCGTGCTATTTGTTATATATCAACAATAAAATTAAATGTCAACTTATTTTGTTAATTTGAATTCAGTTCAATTAAAATTTAAATTAAATAAATTTTAATTCTTATATTATTATGAATAAAAAAATTTATTTAATATTTTTATATTATTTTATTTTAACATAATGTAACTTATTTATCAAATTTGATTTTTTTTTCAAAATTTTTTATAAAAGAAGAATTTAAATTTAATTTTTATGAAGAAGGTAAATTAATGTATATTTTTAAAATTACATAATTAAGTAAGAAAATATTTTTGTATATTTTTTAATATTATAAAATTTTTAATTTAAGTATTTGACTTATTAATATATATATCTATTATCTGTTAAATATTTATATTTTTAAATATTTATATTTAATTTTTTAATATTTTAATTTTATTAATTTAATTTTTATATGATATATTTTTATGTAATTAAATTTCTATGATAAGATATAATTTGTTTTTTTTTAAATTTTTTTGATCTAGTACGTTAATAATAAAGTCAGAATTTCACGTTCAAGGAGATGAAAAAAAAAATGTAATATTTGTATAAACGAAAGCATAAATTTTTTCTAAAAAATAGAGAGTAAATTTATAAAATAAAAAAAAAAAGAAATGATTAAATTTTAGAATTTTAAGAGAGCGGGGCTCCCACTTAACCCCTCCTTTCGCCTTTGAGACATATGGTATCGACATGTCAACAGGTTAATGCCTTTACATAGCATACCACGTTACAATGTTGGCATCACGGGCTCAGTTGCCGTATGAAGCAAGCTCTTCCGATTGGACAGACTTTATATGATATAAATAAAACAAAGAAATTACTGAGATGCTGATATAGGTGGTGAGGTGGCAAAGATGCGGGTTTACCCATGAAATCGACAGTGGCGATTTTAACGCGAGGGAAGGGTATCGAAGCCTGGAGCATTGATTTTGAAATCCAAAAAGAAAAGGAAAGAAAAGAATAGAAAAGAACAGATAAGAAAAGAAAATGAAAATGGAAGAGTATGAGAAGATGATGATGAACACCAACAAGGGCAAGGGAATTGCAGTGCGGACAAGAGCTAACCAGAATCACAGAGGCGAAGGTGAAGACGATGGCAAGATTACGAGTCCCTCTTTCCCCTCTGCCAAATCCAGTCCTCGCAACGCTTCCTCCAAATACGACTTCGTCAAGGTTCTCTCTCTCAAATCCATCTAGCAAATGAATTTTAAATAAAAGCTTACATTTTTATGGTTATACTTTTTTAATTTTTGGCGTTGTAGGTGAAGGTCTGGTTGGGTGATAATGCCGATCACTATTATGTCTTATCCAGATTCTTACTTAGCAGGATGTTAACTGTCACAAAGGTCTCTATTCCATTCTTTTTCTTTTTAAATTTTAAATGTTAAATTTTTCTTAAAACATGCTAACTTGAAACGCTTAATTTTTTTTCACTTCTTATTATTTCTATGTTATATGATAATATCTTCAAAGTTTTTTTTGTTTATTTATTTTTATCGCTATGACATGGCGGTTTCAGATTCCAAACCATGTAGCAATTAAAATCGCTCTGGAGCTCAAGAAGCTGCTCATAGACAACAGCCTTCTGGATGTGTATAATTCCCATTTTTTTTCTGTTTTGTTTGTTAGTTTCGTGATTTAGATTAGTGGGAGTTTTTTTTTTTTTATTAATTCTATTCTTTTGCAGCTCGCAGTCTGATTTGGAAGCGAATCTTTTTAAGGTATGTCTTCATAACATTTCTGAATAAGTCATATTGGATGAAAAGTAGAGTGGAGAGCATTTTCAGACTTCTTGGAGATTGAATGTAGTTTCGATCATCAAACTTTCTCATCAGACTCTTTGTTCAGCTTATGGAGCGGCGAGGTTATGGAGAAGAGTATATCAATCGGTACAGGATGATGACCAGGTCAGTTAGCTTTTCAAGATCTTGCCAAACAATTTTCTGGTGCTTATTCTGGAACGAAATTTTCATTTCAACAACTTTATGAATGTTTAGTGACATCAAAGCTAATTTACCTCTAGAAAGTCTGCTAACTGTGTGATTGCAGTGGTTGCTTATTTTGTCTAACGATAATTTTTCCCGTCTTATGTGTGCCTTCAGTTTGTTACACTAGATAATCTACTGTTATCACAGGTCTGGGTTCAATGCATGTCTTCACGCTAATTTAATGTTAGAATAGCTTTTATTTTGATCTTGCATGGAACCTTTATCAGTGACTGATTGCTTGCACCTGACTGAAAGTAGTAGAGAAAAAATATTATAGGGAACTTCTAAGTGTTGCTTCATTGTTCTAATACTATATTTCTTGTTTATTACTTTCAGGTTTCACCATCAAAGGGTTCCTTTGGTAATTCTTGTTTGTGGAACTGCCTGTGTTGGGAAGTCTACAATAGCTACACAACTTGCACAGAGGCTAAACTTGCCGAATGTCTTACAGGTTCAGCCTTCTGTTTTATCTGCTGAAATTTTTGAGATTTTCTTCTTCCATATTTCCTTGATGGCTCATTATGTTTTTGTGTTTGCTGGTACTTTTACATTTTTGTTTTCAATTGTTTCAGACAGATATGGTTTATGAGTTGCTACGCACATCAACTGAGTATGTCTAGAATCTATTTTTTCTTCTCTTCTTATATTATTTAGCTTTTTATTCCAATGTTCAAATTTGATGATCAAATAAAATCACTGCTCCATGTAAATAAAAGGATGGGTATCAATAATGCATTTTCTGGCTTTAACGAAGGAGAACAGTTGATCTTACCAGTAATTGGTTGTTCTAGTCATATTTTAGGAGTTAGGAACATGGGATTTGTTTTAAACATCATAGGAAGGTTTTCCTAATTGAGAAGTGTTACCTCAGCAATGTGTTGATTACAATATTAGAAGTTTATTTCCCTGATCACTTGCTACTCTATATAAACGTAGAAGAAAAGGCACTAACTTAAACTGAATAGTATGTCAGATTTAAACCTTTTTTTTTTTTTAATTTTTCATTGTTTCTCTCTATCCATCTTTGTTAGGAAAGTGAGATTGTCTTAATAGAAACTTCATCTTTGAATGTGCAACGGATTGGCCTGACATCCCCTACTTTTAACAGATTGTATAGCGTTTAATGTATATTTTTTATGGTGCACACAATGCTTACTTCTCTTATTTGTTTCAGTGCGCCATTGGCATCTACTCCTGTATGGGCACGAGATTTCAGCTCCTCCGAGGAGTTAATTACTGAATTTTGTCGAGAATGCAGGATAGTTCGTAAAGGTAGTTTCTAAAACTCCCATTTAGCTACTGTGCAATTTCATCTTTCTTTTATTTGTGTAAAAGTGGGAGACTGCAAAGAGAAATGTAACAACCTAATACATGTCATGGGTATTCTATCATCCGAGATATGAATTTTATTATTGTATTTTAAAGGTATATTTGTCATTGATTTGGTGTTGTGTTTTTTGGTTCCTAGGTTTGAATGGGGATCTAAAAAAAGCAATGAAAGATGGAAAGCCAATTATAATTGAGGTATGGTTTTTCAGTGGATTGCTAACTTCATTCTTTTGCCAACATCCTCCTTAACCTCCATCCTGGAGCCCTCCCTGCTTACTCTTCTCTCTTTTTTCTCTTTGCGAGGTGCATGCCCATAGAGTGCATTATGTTTTGAGTGCTTGTGGTTCGTATATAATTTTGTTTGCATTGATTTGTTTACTTTTTAATAAGATCGTTGGTGCTATCTTGAAAACAAATTCAAACAGTTTTATGATGTGGTATAGCATTGCCATTAAGTAGTCTCATGTGTTGTCTGTCTTTGTAGCAGTGATCGTGACAGGGTATGACACGTGAATTTTTGAGCTTTCACATTAAAATAAGCCTAGAGTCTGGTTGGTTATGGGCTTCTGTCCATGAATGATTAGATTGTACTGTACAGAGTCTGTTGCATTTTCAGTTATTTTGGCTCAAAATTGAACTTCCATCCTTAGGTTTCTGTTGATCTTCTTGGCTTATGGTTGTCCATGGTTTGATGAACTTAATGGTTAAAATAAGATGATATGGCAGTAATGGATGTTCTAGAGGAGCATGGTTGTACGTCTTTGAATACACATGCATGCCAAACACATGATTTGTTCTTGGGGGTGAAGTTTGAGTTTGGATCTGCTACCATGTTACCCTGCAGACAACTGTTCTTTCTGGAATTTGTAGACTGCCTTCATATTTGTTTTTTTTTTTTTTTCTCGCTGCAAACCTTAAGGAAGGCTATAATCTGCTAAGTATTGTGTAATATTTTTCCACCTGGTCATTGCATGAGATTGGGAAGCATTGGCTTGTTCTTGTGCACTTTATGCGTGTCACTTTGAAGTTAGCTAGTTTTCCTTATTTCTTATGACAATAACAGGGAATACATTTGGATCCAAGCATTTATTTAATGGAAGATGAGCATAAAATTCCAATCAGTGTGCCTGAAGGACATCAAGCGGCCCCACTGTCAAAAGCATCAAATGATAATTCTGCAGTGCAAATGGAAAATAATTCCACAAGTGCATTTGGAAGTCATACTGAAGATAGCCAAAATCGTCCTGTGCATTTGAGTTTGGATGAATGTGTGTCTGCTGACCAGGTGAATAAAGTCTCGGAATATCTAGAGTCTATTGCTCTATCAACTGCTTCAGATGATAAAGGTAGACTTTTGCTCTCAATTCTTTGTGTGTGGTATGGCATCTAGCTCCATTTTATAAGCACTGTTTCATGTGCATGTATCAGTATTAGAAAATAAGTGGAGGTGCAGGATGACAGTTTATTAACAGAGTTGTGTTCCTGCAGGTGAAACTGTTAAGGTACCAGACGTAAATAGAACTACTGCTAGAAAAGAAAAATCTGGCTCTGAACCAATAATAATACCAATAGTTCTGAATATGGCTGAATTTGATCACAAGGTATGGTTGCTTTCTCTTTCCACTCTTATATTCCCAGCTTTAAATAGTAATGTGAAAAGATTGTAGGTGGGTTTTAGTTTGTTTTAGTAAATAGTAACATGTCATGCAAATTGCTAAACTGAGCATGTGGAGGAGACAATACTTCACAATTCACATTTTGTGAAGATCCCAATGTTGGTGTTGCTTCTGATTTGCCTTATAAATCTCTCTTTTGGTAGAACCTATACTATTAGAACCTTTATTTGTGAAAAAAGAAAATCCCTATTTTTAAATTCTCAATGATATAGATGGTTCATTCAGTGGAGCATGGAGATTAGTTTCCACTATTCTTGTTGCGGGAAGAAGATGCCATTTGGTGGGAAGGCTAATGTAAATTTATAGACAGATGAGTTCCTTTGACTGTTATACCCTGCATTAGTCTAAGCTAAGATACTGCTGCATGTTTTTGATGTTAAAAAGATGTAATCAGGTTCATGTGAAGTCATTCTTGATACATTTGTATGAAGGTGGCTACCTTTAATTAGGATTATATGTTACCTTCCCCGTCGTAATGTCTCTTCTCAATCTTGCATGATTTTCTAACCAATTTCGTCTATATGCAGGCATTACTAGAAGAGTGGATCCTTACTCGGACATTTAGTGGTAATTGTCTAGTCAAGGTATTATAACAATTCTACGTTCTCATTCCATACAAACTGCATTGCTCACAATAAAGGTCAAGTAGCTATTGTCTCGACAGAAAGATAATAACTTTTGACACTCAGCTTAGTGGGGACATTTCATGGAATTGTCAAGAATATTTAATTGGATCAGTGTTGTTAAGGTGCACAACTAGGTGCTAAGGCATAGTCCCAGACAACAAAAGTGCCCTAGATACTTTCGCATGAGGTGCATTTGATCAGGCACAAGCCTGGTGCACCTAGATGTGCTTTTTTCTAAGGCGGTAGGTGCAAAAAAAGCCCACCTGATTGAAGTTATCTTTAATTTCTTTAATTTTTATTTTTTTATTAGCCATACCTTTAATAGTAAAAAAAGGACATTATCAAACTCTCTAATTCTCAATTTTTGAGTATTTAATGACAAACTTGAGACCAGAAGGAAATCATGCATAATGGCCAAAAAAAGAAAGAGGAAATTTTGCATGTTTTGTAGGATAAAAATAGACTGCACTTTAAAGTTCATTATCAGAATTATATATCTTAAGCTTGTTTTACACACAAATGCGCGTGCGCAGACACACAGACAGATATTGCACTATACTTCATTCAGGCGAGTGCTTTTTTTGCGCCTTGCACCTCAGGCAATATAAGGGTTCTTGCTTCTAGCGTGCACTTTGCACTCTTGACAACACTTAATTTGATAGCTATGCTACTTTGAAGTGTGTTTTCTCAATCTTGAATGTTAATAGTTGTTCCGTAACCAAGGACTCTCGTTAAGTTACTGAGTTATATATGATGAATATAGAGTAACCCTGGCATTATTCGGTGTGTGGAAAGTGGGTCCTGGAAAGCTGGTTGAAAGCAGCCCAATTCATTTGCTTTCTTCCCTTGAATATAGATGATTTTCTGTTAACAGTAGACTTGTTGAGCAGTTTTGTTTAAGCTTTACTTTTAGCTTGCCTAGAACATTGTGACATCTCAAGTACAGTGATAGGTTGCCTTATATTTGTATTGGCAGTATTTTACTCCTTTTATTTCACTATGAAAATGACTTGAATTTTAGCACATGGTAAATTGTTGAAAATTCTCATAAGCTGTAGAGTTGTTGTGTTGTTTATATACCTTTGTCAACTAGGACTGTGTAATGAGGCACCATAAGGCATGAGATGATGCTTCCAACCATGTTCATGTCTGCCAAATTTTTGCTTTGTTGTTTCTGATTGAAAGTGCACATGCTGATACCTTGATTTTTCTTTTGCTCACTCTCAGTTCCTTTTCTTCTCACTGATGTTTTTATTGTTCATTCATTTGATCAACTATTTACTTGAATGACTTTTCTGTTTCCTTTTGTGATGAATTTATAACAAAAATCAATTCTTTATTTTTTTATTTTTCGTAACAGGATACAAATAGTTTAATAACCAACTTGAAGACCATTCAAGACTATCTTTGCTCTTTCAAGTCGCAGGTATGCTGTTTCATGCCTGTTTCTATTGGTTGCTAGGATGAAATATTTTTTCCTATCCTCTTGTGTTTCTGTGCTATTTTATTTCAAAAGTTAATGTGTTGTAGTCTACAGCAATACAAAATCACATTGAGGTGCCTTAGATTTGATATAAAACCAGTGTTAGTTGGAAAGGATATGTTTGTATGCCTGACTCCCTGTCTCTAGTCAGTTATGACTGTGGGGTATGAAGGCATAAGCATTACATGCATCATATTTTGGGTGAACGTGCTCGTAGGTTGCTGATAAAGAAAGGGTACCATGTCTAAAATGTCCATTGGTATATATACAGGGGAATTCTTGATTGTTTTATTCTAGCATTCTCCGAGATAATCTCATGGGTTTATCTTTGTAAGCAATACCAGCTGATGGTGTATGCTTATGCTTCAAATTTCTTGGATTGCCCCATCATTTTAAGTATCTAGAATTTTTAATATGGTATGAAGAGTGTGGAGTAATGAGTTACCTTACTTTTAAGAGGAAGCAAATCGACAGGGCTTTTGAACTCTCACTTGTCATAATTTTAGAGGTGTAATTTGACTCAACTCTTTTAACTCTTATATGGCTGGTTGTTTGAAAATTGAAGTTTTATGGACCTTCTGGCTTTTTGTTTTTCATGTATCTTTGTCCCTTGGAACAGGGTTTAACAGTTGTCAATGTATCAGCGACCACATTTCCACAGACATTGGATTGGCTGCATGCATATCTTCTTCAGGTATACTTGTTATCTAGCTGTTAATAGTAAAATCCGGAACTGATTTGGCCATCAGACAGCCTCTTCAACCTGGAAAATGCGGATGAGTTTGCAAGTTGCAGTCAAACACATTATTGGTACTCCATTATGTTTTCACTGGCCCTAAATTTAAAGGATTCCTTTAGTTGGAAGATGGGAAAATATGCAACTTGATTTTTCACTTCAGCTAAACAGATTGTCTTATTTATATCCACAGTGAGATACTATTCTGCAATAAGTTTGTATATAGTGGAAATTTCTGCTTTGCACCAGTTTCCTCATGTTAAAGACAGCATGCTTGTTGGGTGATACAAGGCCAGAAATGTTGCCATGGTTAAAATTTGAGACGAGAAAGGCAGTATAAAGCAATTGTTATACTGTTCAGTTTGTGGCCAAGGAAGATTGCTGTTCAATTATGACAAACTAAAACAGTTTAACATTCATAGACTTTTATAGTGGAGTTTGTTAATAAGTTAAATATCCAAAAAAGAAACAGGAATTAGTCTCAGCTGAAACTTAGATTTTGTAATTTATTTTCATTACTTGCTGTTTTCCCCACCACAAGCCAGACGCCTAGGATCAATAACCATCGTTTGAAAGACAGCTAATAATTATTTACGGGATGGGTCTGGTGTGGAGTGTGATTGTTTATCTTTTATGGGAAAGAGAGTGGGCTGGTGGTGTATTAGCTTTACTGGTTGGTTGGGGTTTTACTTTCAGATGCTTAATGGTCCTTTGATCATGAAAAAGATGGTTTATATAGCTCTTTCATAATGGGTTTAGGGAGAAAACCTTTGAAGGAATTTTTTCAATTTTCTTGGATTCTATGGGGTGTAGATTGGGTAATGGAATTCTTGCTTGTTGAGGAACAGCCACTTCACTGTATCTTTTTCCATATTTTATTTTTTTCTCTTTTTGCAGAGACCGTCTCCTCTCTTTTCCTTGTTTCTTATGCCTGATAAAGTTGTTTTACTGGTTAGAAATATCAGCTGCTAGGTTTGTCCTTTTCTTTCGTTGTTGTTTTATATAGCTAGTATTATCTGGTTGGCGTTTGCAGTTATGGTGATGTATCATTTCTGTTTGAAATAGGATGTGAGTTAATAGGAGTTTGTGGTGTTTAATATTAATGCTCTGCTTGTAAGATGGTAGGTGGATAATTATTTAATAAGAGCGGGCTAGAATGTTGAAATTACCAGGCTTTTTTGGTAGGGTGCGGGGAGGAGGGGAAGAACTTCCAAAACTACAATTATTTGACTTGTCAACTCACTCTTTGTTATCCCTCTTTTTTTTCGGTATTGCATATTTATCTTTCTTCCAATGCTGGGTGTCATTTACAGTCATAACAAGTATAGTCATCCCTGTCATACGGTATCTTGAAATGATCTTGCACAATATTAGCACTAGTTGCCTTTCCTATATTTCTCGACCAGCATAAACTAATTTGTTAAACTTTTCTTGATAATTCTTTCTATAGTGCATTGAGCAAGGCATTTCATCAGTGTCCAATGAAAATGGTAGGCGGTCAGCTGAAAAATAGGTTACATGCAGTTGTTTGCTTGAGCAATCACAGGTACGAATGTCTCCTTAAATAATTTTGAAATTTTGTGCAACATAGATATAGAAGATAATGCTTTTTAATGTGTTATTTAAATATAAAAAAATTTATCTTAAACTGGAAAATTGTTTCAGTTGAGTCTAAACAGATATAGATTAAGATACAAGGCTGAGCTAAAATCAAAGAAAAAAAAAAGAAAAAAGAGAATAAGAAATGAGGAAGAAGATAGAGAATCTAACTGTTCTCAGCACCTGCCTGAATTTTAGGACAATTCACAGTAGTTACTTTGTTTCTCAGCCAAAGCTGACTTTTGTTTAATCTGCTGTCTCCTGTTTGAGCTGTTTTATATGATATGAAGCCTGTTTTGAAGTTTTTTCTTTTCTTATTGATCCTCATGATGATCTGTTCAGAGCTGGGATGAGATGGATGCTGAAAGCAACTCCTGGGATATTAAGCTACTGAACTTTATAAGATCCAATTTCCAAAATCAAATTAAAGCAAGATTCTTGCAAATACTGGGCTGGAATGCCTTGGGTAATGGAGTACTGGAAAGGATTTGTCTCCTAGATAAGAAACTTTTTGCAGGCGAGCCAATTCTCAAACCTCCTCTTCTTGCAAAGTCTGTACTATACTGATTCTACATAATTTAGGCGATGAACGAATTCAAAATTTGGAGCTGGTTGGATCCTGAAAATTATCATCCTAGTTAGTTGAATGTTGTATTTAGAAAAGGAACTCAAATATATTTGAATTGGTTGTATAATGTGCTTAAACCGCATATTCATACTTTTTTTATGGCATTTTTGGTTCAACAGACAAGGATGCGAATACTATATACTTAATCATAATCATGCTGAGTTGATGACAGTTCTGAAGTTGCCCGTTAAACTCTCATGTCTAGTTCCCAAGTCCAACCCTGAAATCGGAGGAATTTTAGGCATGTATATTTGCGTGAAGGCAATGTGTCTTTTCTAAGTGTTACATGTCAAAAGCACCAACTCAGTTCAACGACATGTGAATTTATCTTCCCTGTATCTAACGTCTACCAAAGCAAGCACTGTATCTAACATCTGCCCAGTGCTGAATGAGATTGCTGTTAAAATTTCTCCTACAAACAATTCTATTCTGGAGAACGTTTTTCTTTTTTTTAAAAAAAAAAAAAAAAAGATAAAAAGGACAAGAGGGCCAAAAATATAATTTCACAATTTATTGGAGGGAGAGGGATACCTTAAATAGTTTAATCGGGTAAGCAGGATATACATGGAAATTAAAGGATAAAACAGAGAGGGGAAAGGATAATATCACAATCTTTGACATTTTTTATAAATTGCAAAAGTATCAAATTTCGTAGTCCCATAGGTCTTCAAGAGTCTTGTATGGGCTTGTTGTATCATTAACCAGAAACTCTCCTCTCATCATCTTCCTCTCCTCCAACTTGTCAATCTCAAGCAGATCTTCATCATCCAATTTGAGGGAGAAGGATGCCACGTTCTCCTTCAATCTATCCGGATTGAAACTCTTCACGATCACGCTTGCTCCCTTTGATAATCCCCAATTTAGGGCAACCTTCATATATGGGATCAGGATTTCGTTAAAACATTATTTATGTTACCGCCCCAAGTTGCAACTTGGGAGTAAATAACTGCTTTACAACTCAGTGGAGACAGACAGAGTCTGATGTTAAAAACGAGACTGAAATCAGATTTACCTGAGCTGGAGTTGCTTGATGTTTGAGAGCAATGGATTTGATGAGTGGATTTTCAACAACAGCCGTGGATCCCCATGCATTCCCAGGCCCTCCCAGAGGTGAATAAGCACTCACATGGATCTTGTGGTCGGCGCAGATTTCTCGAAGCTTTCTTTGCCTCCACATTGGATGCATTTCCACCTGCACGTACCCCCATCAACAGTTTTAATCATGATGATGGCTAGAACCCCTGAAACCCTTTTCTTTCTAGTCGGAGGATATCAAATCTACTGGAGGCCTTTGTCTTCCTCTTTTTGCATTCAGTTTGACTTTTACCATAGTATTATATTTAATCTGTCTCCGGTTATATTTTCACATGTCAATGTGCATGAAAGCATTACTCAGGGCAACGTAACTGAGGGATTAATTAAAGGAGTTAAGGTTACCACCAGCAGTTCTATATGAATCAGTTCATTTCAAACCTCGATTCCTACTATCCTGGTGATGTCTGTTATTGTTCTTCTCTGGCAGTTTAATTTCGGCTTTTGCCCCATCACCGAAAGACGGCCTACTGCTAGTCATCTTATTCTTGTGAAATTTATGTTCCTTACTTTTGAGACGTACCTGATTAACAGCAGGAGGGACGGACGCAAATTCTAACAACCGTTCAACCTTCTTGCTTGAGAAATTGCTAACACCAATGCACCTGCAAAAGCCGATGTCTAAGCATTTCTCCATCCCTGCCCAGGTGGACTCCAGGTCTAACTGCTCAAAGTCTTCTTCCTTGGGCACAGCATAGCAAACCCAAGGCTTTAGTTTCACTGGCCAGTGCACCAAGTACATGTCTACATACTCCATCCCCAGGTTCCTACAACATTTATCAAAAGTGAAACACTGAATACAGTTCAGAATTTTCCGGTTCATACAAATAATCCATTTCTTAATTTAGCGTATTTCCTAAATCCTTTAGAGTATTTGCTAAGAAAGAACTTCTTCAACTCATCCTTTTTATCATCCTATACATCTTGCTTTGAAGCTGAAAATGTCCACAGTTAAACTACACACGTACTTTCATGTGATATCAGGCGTCTGTGAGACATGTGTGAAGATTTCGATGTTCTGCATATATCATTTCAATTTACTGAAGGGGGAAATACTGCTAAATTCAGAAACCACTACCAAATCAAAGACAAGAAAGGCACTTGTTTCAGTTTTAATCTTTTTTGTTTTTTGGCTTTTTCAAATTAGTTTCCATGGCTTTGGGCTAGGGGTCGGGTCGTTTCTGTATGGTAGAATTACCGTAGAGTCTGTTTGAGTGCTGAAACAGGATCATGGTGATCAGCGCTCCATAGTTTAGATGTCACGAAAACATCTTCCCTTCGGATGCTTTCATCCTCAATTGCCATTCTTAAAGCATTTCCAACGGCTGGCTCAGAACCGTATATTTTTGCTGTATCAAGATGCCTGTATCCCATCTGCAACCAACCATCCCGTCAGCATTTCTTATGCTAAAATAACCTCCTCTC